>NC_092110.1:19188779-19415151 GCF_045679555.1 Salvelinus alpinus | reverse complement strand
TTTGACAGTGAGTTAACATGGTACGTTTCATGACAGAGGGTTGAGTGACTGTCACCTGTTTGACAGTGAGTTAACATGGCACGTTTCATGACAGAGGGTTGAGTGACTGTCACCTGTTTGACAGTGAGTTAACATGGTCAAACTGTGCATGGGTAGCAGATGGGAAGCTTGAAGTGTCTCCCCTTGTCCCGTTGAAGGCCTTTTTCAGTGGCGTAATGGGTTGGATTGCTTCAGGAGGGCAGTCACGTATATTTGCGAGGCAGAGGTCCTGGGTTTGAGTGTCGGTATTCGCTGATCAGGGGAAGCGGTATTCACTAAGCAAGCATTATGACTTTCTTTACACACACACACCTTTTACTTTGATGAACAAAACCGGACTGTTACAACCTCTAACCCCATCTAGATGAACCACATCTAAAGCCAATCCTTGCAGGAGCCAATGGTGAATGTTGTCAGTCCACTGCAACGTAATAGGCATCTACAAACAAACTAATAATAATACTATCTCATTTATTCAACTATATACAGCAGGGGAGGCTGCTGAGGGGAGGAAGGCTCATAATAATGGCTGGAATGGAGTCAATGGAATGGTATCAAACACATCAAAGATGTGGTTTCCATGTGGTTGATACCACTCCATTGACTCCATTCCAGACATTATTATGAGCCCCCCCCCCCCCCCCTCCAGCAGCCTCCACTGATATACAGTGAGCTCCAAAAGTATTGGGACAGTGACAGTTTTGTTGTTGTTTTGGCTCTGTACTCCAGCACTTTGGATTTGAAATAATACAATGAACATGAGGTTAAACTGCAGATTGCCAGTTTTAATACTAAGGCAGGAAGATGAAGAGAGGTTTTCATTAAAAGCACACTTACAAGCACTATCAGCCACAAATATCAAATCAGCTCTCACTTCACTTAATCCTGCTAGACAGACAGTCAGACAACGCTGTTGATTCAGTCAACCTGTGGTCAGGCACACACACACGCACGCACGCACGCACGCACGCACGCACGCACGCACGCACGCACACGCCTACCTAAACAGCATACACACAGATGCTGTTTATTTTCTGAAGGTGAAGGTTATTTTCTGGTTATATGGATGTTATGCAGTGTGTGTTGTGCTTTATGCATCCATTATCATGTGTTGTGGTGTTGGCCAGGTAGACCACCTGTCTCAGGAGCCACACCCTCTGAACACCCACGTGTCATCACAGCCATGTCAGCAGCAGCCGTGGTGGGAGGACGTCCTTGCATTGCTTTGGATGTCACTTGGCAGACAGGAAAGGACACAGCCAACTTCATTATCCCACAATAACAGGCTAATTATTGTGTTTGTTAGTAACAAATCACAGCACAACAGACAGCATGTCCCTGTCCTGTTCTGAGCATCTTAATTACTTTCCCCCTCTCTCTCTCATCCTCTCTCTCTCTCTCATCCTCTTTCTCTCTCTCCCTCTCTCTCATCCTCTCTCTCTCTCTTCCTTTCTCCCTCTCTCTGTTGCCGTTGCCGCTGCTGCTGTTGTTATTTTACATATAAAAGGCAACAGCTAATTGTCTGGTCTATAAATATTCGGCATGCAATTAGCGTCCTGGCCTGCCTTTGCGCTGCGTTATCACCTTGCCGTTTGGAGCACGGTGCAGAGCGCACACTCAATTCTCCGTATCTAATGGGAGTTTGATAGCAACACAGACCCCTTTGTTTCCAGTAACAAACGATACTCCATCGTCTCGCTCTTCCGGGTTAGCTTTGAGAGACGAGCACATCTGCATCGTCACTTGAGAGAGGGAGAAGGCAAGGTTTAATGCAGCACAGATGATACCTCTGGAGGAGGTTGAGGTGCGTTGAGCATAGAGCACTAAAGGTTGTCTCAGTGTTCTACTCCATCTCCATGTGGTAAGGATGAGATGAGGAGCATGGCGGTATATCAAACTGCTGAGCCTGTCACTCTTCACTGTGGCTGCCTTTCCACATACAGACGTAGGATCTTAATTTGATCCAGGAAATTCAGATGAGCTTTGTGATATACATAGATTCTCGAAAACCCACGGTTATCTGAATAGTATTGCACTTTTCATGTAGCCTACCTTTGGCCAGCTAATAGCCTAACTAGCAATCAAGCAACATTATGGACTTTCAAATGATGGACTTTCAAATCCTGTTGCTGCAGGATTATTTTGCTGTGACAGTATACAGTGCCTTCAGAAAGCGTTCTGACTTATTCTGCATTTTCTTGTGATAGAGTCTGAATTGAAAACTGATTCTTCTCACCCATCTAAACACAATTTCTACCCCGTAACGACAGAGTGAAAACATGCTTTTCGAAATGTTTGCAAATTTAAATACAGAAATATCTCATTTACATAAGTATTCACATCCCTTGGTCAATACTTTGTAGAAACACCTTCAGCAGAATTTACAGCTGTGAGTCTTTCTGGGTAAGTCTCAAAGAGCTTTCCACACCTGGATTGTGCAACATTTGCCCATTATTCTTTTCAAAATTCTATAAACTCTGTCAAATTGGTTGTTGATCATTGCTAGAAAACCATATTCAGGTCTTGCCATAGATTTTCAAGTAGAAAAAAACTGTAAGCAACTCCAGTGTAGTTTTGGCGATGTGTTTTAGGTTGTTGTCCTGCTGAAAGGTGAATTCATCTCCCAGTGTTTGGTGGAAAGCAGACTGAACCAGGTTTTCCTCTAGGATTTTGACTGTGCTTAGCCATTCCCCAGTCCTTATATTCATAAAAAAATAATGTTAAACACTATTATTGCACACAGTCTATGCAATATATTATGTGACTTGTTAAGCAAATGTAAAATCCTGAACTTATTTAGGCTTGCCTTAACAAAGGGGTTGAAAACTTAACGACTCAAGACATTTCAGCTTTTAATTTATAATTCAATTATGATTAATTTTTTTTAAACATAGGGGTATTGTGTGCAGGCCAGTGACACAAAATCTCAGTTTAATCAATTTGAAATTCTGGCTGTAACATAACAAAATGTGGAAGGTCAAGAGATGTGAATATTTTCTTAAAGCACTGTAGGTCAAATTAAGATCCATCTGTATTGCTCTACATTCACTCCCAAAGCAGATGAAATGTAGACACTTGAAGACAACTACAATGTTGACTTAAAAATATTGTTTTGCTAGATGAGAAATAATTGATCTTACAAACTGAGAATTGGGAGCTATTGCCATCACCCACTGGTATTGTCCTTTGGAGAGAGGCAACAAGGAAAAGAAGGAGGAGCGTGAGAAGGGAAGGTTTTAAAGGCCAGAGCAGGCTGCCACACTACTCCCTCCACCTCACCTAAAATCAAAGAGAGGGAGAGGGGGAGAGGGCGGAGGGGTGGTGGAAGGATGGAGCAGGGAGCCTTCACGGATGATTGCAGCCCAGTTTGAGCTGCTAAAGTGCAGACGTGAACCTCTTTCATCTCCCTTCAGGGTCACTGTCCATGGAGGGAATGAACCTGTCATCTCACTTTGCCACACCAACCTACCCCACTCCCCCACCTGCTCACAATGCCCCCCCCCCATGCCCTCCCCCCCAGCAGCCTAGTCAAGCTTTGCCCGGGGATGGGAGGGAGCAGCACTATGCTACGGGCAGCAGAGTGTGAAGGCATCACACAGACCCTGGGAGGCCATGGAGAGCCAGAGGCCCCATTCACCCTGACTGAGATCAGGGGAACCATGGAGAGAGGCACTTCGGGAAAAGTCACACTGACTTCAACATGCACGGTTTGAAGGAAAAGGCCAAAAAATGGCTGAGTGAAGAAAAGGGTGGAGTAAGGGGATGGAGAGTCAGTGAGAGAAAGGAAGAGAGGAAACAGACGATGGATCAGAGGAGGAACAATAAAGGAAGTAGTTGAGTAGCAAGAAGAGAAGTCCAGATGAAAGTTGACACAATGAGTAGAAGAAGTAGAAAAAATAAATGAGAGAAAATGGAGAGGCATGAGACAGTCATACACCACATAGTTAAGGTAACCCAAATCATGAAAGGAATACACAGAGAATAGAAGAGGTGGAGTCTGAGTTGAGGGAGTCTGTGCTGACCCCTGTCTGGCTGGAGAGGATGGCTGGAGCCTAGCGCCTTGTTAGAGGCAGGATCCACAGGGCTACTAATTGGGAAGACTGGGGCCATGTGGTCTGGTCTGGTCTGGTGAGAGAAGAGAGGGGAGTCAACCGCGAGAGATAGCTGCCAGGGGGGCTGGAGGGTGGGTTGCTGGGGGGGTTGGGGCATTGGTGAAGGGGGCTTTCCAAGTCACATGAAAGTTTGTGAGGATGAATGTACCATAATTAGATTAATAAGTGGCTTAATTTATCGCAGCAGAGGATATCAGCGGCTTCACATTAGAGGCAGACTAGAAGATTAGCCCCGATCGCCGTTTTCAAAACACGATTAGCCCCCCTAGCACAAAGACCAGGCTCTTTCACAGGTTCCTACCCAAAGGCCCCGGGATTAGAGAAACATGTTGAATAATCAGCACTGGCCCTGCATGCTCCTCTCAACTCTGCACTGGCCAGGGGGAGCTCCACCCTTTACCCCCGCCCAGCCCTACACACAACACTTATCAATTAGGCTATTATAAGGCCAATTAGAGTGAGGAGAGGCTGTCCATCACTGCTATGTTGCCTTGTGTTGTCCTGTATTGCCCTGTGTTTCCTTGTCTTTCCCTGTGTTGCCCTGTGTTGCCCTGTGTTTCCATGTGTTTCCCTGTCTTGCCCTGTGTTGCCCTGTGTTGCCCTGTGTTTCCATGTGTTTCCCTGTGTTGCCCCGTGTTTCCATGTGTTTCCCTGTCTTGCCCTGTGTTGTCCTGTATTGCCCTGTGTTTCCCTGTCTTGCCCTGTGTTGCCCTGTGTTGCCCTGTGTTTCCATGTGTTTCCCTGTCTTGCCCTGTGTTGTCCTGTATTGCCCTGTGTTTCCCTGTGTTGCCCTGTGTTGCCCTGTGTTGCCCTGTGTTGCCCTGTGTTTCCATGTGTTTCCCTGTGTTTCCCTGTCTTGCCCTGTGTTGTCCTGTATTGCCCTGTGTTTCCCTGTCTTGCCCTGTGTTGTCCTGTGTTGCCCTGTGTTTCCCTGTCTTGCCCTGTGTTGCCCTGTGTTGCCCTGTGTTTCTCTATGTTTCCCTGTGTTTCCCTGTGTTGCCCCGTGTTTCCATGTGTTTCCCTGTATTGCCCTGTGTTGCCCTGTGTTTCTCTATGTTGCCATGTGTTTCCCTGTGTTGCCCTGTGTTTCTCTATGTTGCTTTGTGTTGCCCTGTGTTGCCCTGTGTTTCTCTATGTTGCCATGTGTTTCCCTGTGTTGCACTGTGTTTCCTGTGTTGCCCTGTGTTTCCATCGGTTTCCCTGTATTGCCCTGTGTTGCCCTGTGTTTCTCTATGTTGCTCTGTGTTTCCCTGTGTTGCCCTGTGTTTCTCTATGTTGCTCTGTGTTTCCCTGTGTTTCCCTGTATTGCCCTGTGTTGCCCTGTGTTTCTCTATGTTGCCCTGTGTTTCCTGTGTTGCCCTGTGTTGCCCTGTGTTTCTCTATGTTGCTCTGTGTTTCCCTGTGTTGCCCTGTGTTTCTCTATGTTGCCATGTGTTTCTCTGTATTGCCCTGTGTTGCCCTGTGTTTCTCTATGTTGCTCTGGGTTTCCCTGTGTTTCCCTGTATTGCCCTGTGTTGCCCTGTGTTTCTCTATGTTGCACTGTGTTTCCCTGTGTTGCCCTGTGTTGCCCTGTGTTTCTCTATGTTGCTCTGTGTTTCCCCGTGTTTCCCTGTATTGCCCTGTGTTGCCCTGTGTTCCTCTATGTTGCCCTGTGTTTCTCTATGTTGCCATGTGTTTCTCTGTATTGCCCTGTGTTGCCCTGTGTTTCTCTATGTTGCTCTGTGTTTCCCTGTGTTTCCCTGTATTGCCCTGTGTTGCCCTGTGTTTCTCTATGTTGCCCTGTGTTGCCCTGTGTTGCCCTGTGTTGCCCTGTGTTGCCCTGTGTTGCCCTGTGTTGCCCTGTGTTTCTCTATGTTGCTCTGTGTTTCCCTGTGTTTCCCTGTATTGCCCTGTGTTGCCCTGTGTTTCTCTATGTTGCCCTGTGTTGCCCTGTGTTGCCCTGTGTTGCCCTGTGTTTCTCTATGTTGCTCTGTGTTTCCCTGTGTTTCCCTGTATTGCCCTGTGTTGCCCTGTGTTTCTCTATGTTGCCCTGTGTTGCCCTGTGTTTCTCTATGTTGCCCTATTTTGCTCTGTGTTGCCCTGTGTTGCCCTGTGTTTCTCTATGTTGCCCTGTGTTGCCCTGTGTTTCTCTATGTTGCCCTATGTTGCTCTGTGTTGCCTTGTGTTGCCCTGTGTTTCTCTATGTTGCCCTGTGTTTCCCTGTATTGCCCTGTGTTGCCCTGTGTTGCTTTGTATCTCTCTATGTTGCTTTGTGTTTTCCTGAGTTGCCCTGTGTTTCTCTATGTTGCCCTTTGTTCCCTGTGTTGCACTGTGTTTCCTGTGTTGCACTGTGTTTCCTGTGTTTCCTGTGTTGCCCTGTGTTTTCTTGTGTTTCTCTGTGTTGCCCTGTGTTGCCCTTGTTGCAATGTGTTGCACTGCGTTTCCTGTGTTGCACTGTGTTTTCCTGTGTTGCTCTGTGTTTCTCTGTGTTGCCCTGTGTTGCCCTGTGTTGCATTGTGTTGCACTGTGTTGCCCTGTGTTTCACTGTGTTGCCCTGTGCCATAGGGTTCAACACACTGTACACCTTCTGATTGTTCACTTTCTCCACACTGCTCCTTGTTTCCCACTCCATGTATCCATCACCCGCACCCATTCTAAAAGCTTGTCACTTTGACTAATGACAATGCATAATGAATGAATAATAATGAGTTACTAACAGTCTCTAATGAACAAATTTCGTTAACAACTAAAATGAGTGTACACCCCCGAGCGACAGTTGACTAAGGCGTCAATCCCAGTCAATCACTGTGTTGGTGAGTGCGTGGCCACTAAATAATCTGGTTACCCAAGGGCCCTTGGGGACACACAGCTTCATGGCTAATTGATTGTCCCCTCCAATCTCCTCCAGAATGTCAATAAAGACCCCAGCATATGTTCACCACAGCCCCTTCCACATGCGTCATGAATGTAGCGCTCCTCTCCTCACTAAGCTTTAGATCCGCTGAGCCTTTACATCCTGTACATCCGGCCTGTTTGGCCGTGAAGCCAAGATCTTTACAGAGTATAGCCCATCTACAGTGGGACTGTGATGTGTATCATACCATATCCTGGTCAGGTATTCTTCAGGTATACCTCTTGGGTAAATTCTAAGGTGTTCATGAACAGCATTGAGGTATGCATGCAATACATCTGTTTTACCAGGATTTTAGAGCGAGACAGAGCAAGTCAATCATCTTGCATTCACATCTTTGTATGATAGCTGGTGGGTTTAGGCCCAGGTCTAGGTCTGAAACCGAGACCTAGAGATCCAGTGATTAATATGTGCCCCATGTTCACCAGCTAATGTTTATAAATTGCTCAGCTGTCGCCACCTTGACAGAAAGATGAGCCCTGTTTACCTTTGAAAGACGCTAACTTTTACATTTCCTGCTGCTGTGCCGCCACCGTGGGTCGATTATCCTGAGTGACTATGCAGCTCCATGCATTGGTGATAATATGCGCAGAGTCAACATGTCCCACAGACTGAGCCCGCTGGCTGGTGCAGGCTCCACACCCACTCTCCCTGACCCCCCTCCACACAGGTCACTGACACACCTCCCCACAGCTGGGGGTGTTGGGGGGGGTCTACAGAATCGTGACTGAGTACGAGGCATGGGTCTCGGTGTGTGTATGTGGAGATCTGAAACTCACACACAACACACACACTCACACAGTCCCTTGTGATTGACACACTGCTTCAGCTACAGGTAAGCACTGCGTTGGACAGTGTACTGTATACCGTATCCTGTAGATACGACTAATAGAACTTGAAGCTTGAACTGCTCACACTCACCTGGGTGGCTGAAAAGTACCTTTTGAACAACTGAACTATTAGAGATGATCTTTTCGGGACAGAGAGCATTTATTTTTCAGGTGTGTAATAGTTCTTCAACAAGATTGAAACAAGTGATGCAATAAACCCTGTCACTTGCATCAGCAAATTTAGAGTCGAAGGGTATATGAACTGTCAAGTGTCAGTTGTCAGTCCAAATAACCACATCCATCTGTTTCTGACCCCCTAATCTCCCATGCTAAACCTGTATAATAATCCCCAAGATCTTTATTCTACTATATTAGTTCAAATATATTCCTTTTTGTCACGACTTACGCCGAAGTCGGTCCCTCTTCTTGTTCGGGCGGCGTTCGGCGGTCGACGTCACCGGCTTTCTAGCCACCGCCGATCCACTTTTCATTTTCCATTTGTTCTGTCTTTATCTTACACACTTGGCTTCACTCAACCAATTAGTTGTTTATTATTGAACCCTCTGTTCCCCATGTTGTGTTCGTGAGTGATTGTTTATTGTAATTCGGTCCATCTTTGTGGGCTCGTGATGTTACTTTGTAAATGTGTCTTTTTGAGTAAAGTACGTTGATTACTCATATCTGCTGTCCGGCGCCTGACTCTCTACACCAGCTACACACAGGACCCTTACACTTTTAGTCAAAATAAAGCTTAAAGGGGCTTTGTAAAAATGCCATACATGGCAGGTAGCCTAGCGGTTAAGAATGTTGGGCCAATGACCAAAAAGTTGCTGGTTTGAATCCTCGAGCTGATGAGGTGAAAAAACTGTCGATGTGACATTGAACAAGGCACTTAACCCTAATTGCTCCTGTAAGTCGCTCTCGAAAAGAGTGTCTGCTAAGTGACAAAAAATCTAAATGTAAATAGGGAGGTTAAAAGGGGTGGATGTAGGTGTGAAGAGGCATGGTACTTGGCATTTACACAGGCAGGACCACACATTCCTGAGGATGGTTGGTCATGTTAACCTTTGTCCTAGGAAGGGAAGGGAGTGGTGGCTCTAAGACATAGGCACATCACATTCTGACCAGTAAGAGAAGATACCAAGACAGCTAAACCAGTTTCTTCATGTCAGCCTCTTGCTATGTGTGCACATCCTACCTTTATGGTTGACCGGCCCACTGTTACCTGCCAGTGGCTCCTCCACCTGTCTCAATCCCCAGACTTACCTGTGCCAACCCAGGCCCAGACCATCTGTGTACGATACAGGAGTGTTCACTCAGCACTGCCTCAACACCATATCACACCATGTTAGTTAGATAGCAGCTGCTCCGCTCTGTAAAGAACAAGAAATGTCTCCTTGTGAAGAAACAGGGAAAAACCAACAACCCCAGGGTTGATCAGGCCATGTGCCGTGTGCGGCGCACCCCAGCCCTGCTCCGCTCCGCTAGTCTTCCACAGCAGCTCGCCTTCGCCACGCAGCAATTAGAACCCATGCCATCAGGCAGACAGCTGGTGGACCTCCTCCGGGAATGCCAATTAAGTTTGTAAAACATTTAAACAACAAAACTGTACAAGAGAAAGCATCACACGGAGGCAATCGTCCCCACAACTCCCCACAGTACTCACCATGACCCCCTGCCCCCCCCCATCTGCAGCAGCCAACAGGAAATACCACCTAAACACACACACACCCCAGAGAGAAGGGAATATGCTCACAGAAATACATGAATATTAAATCAAGCACATTGATTATGTTATTGTGATGTGCTGTAATAGTGAATTAAGTGTGTATGTTTTATTCATAAGTTGTGATAAATAATTCACATTTTGGTAACACTTTATCTCGATAGTCCATCTGTAGATGCTGTACAGGCTATCTACAGACTGTCAGTAACCTGTCTGTTGACTTTCAACAAGAAATTATCTGTATTCCATCTACAGATGTTCAGCAAACTATCTGTAGACTATCAGCAGCATTTTAACAGCATGTCTGTAGCCTTTCAGTAGCATCTCAACAGTATGTCTCATCAACAAGGTAGTCTATAGTCCGTCTATAGATACTCAACAAACCATCTATAGACTATCAGCAGCATTTCAACAGCGTGTCTCTAGCCTGTCGTATAGCATGTTACCCATGACCTATGTCCAAGTGCCTTGAATGCTATGACAAGCACACCTCAACTCTGTTGCCATGTTGTCATCTTACGCCACACACAGAGTTACAGTGGACCATGAAGACTACTTCAAAGTCTTTTACACTCACGCCTGATCAAGTTGCTCTGTAAGGCTTGTCCAAGTGGTAACTAGATTTTTTTAGCCTTGGGAAAGAAGCAGGGTAGGGATTAGAATAATATGTAAGTAGCTTTCTGAAAATTGAGCCCTTGGGTAGGAAGAGAATATGGTGGCCCTCAGCAAGAGTGTGACCCACGCTCTCACCCTAAAACGCAATGCTCGGAGACGTAGAGCGCTTATCCGGATAGCCCACTCCATGTTGTTTCAGTGAGACGCACCAGGAAGTGTCAGACAGAGTGACAGCGTGAGTAACTAATTGAGACAGGATGCGAGAAAAGATCCGCTCAGCTCTTTTGGTAAATTGGAAGGGAAATGGATGCCCCCTCCTCATATCCAATCCCCAATCCCCCCCACGCACCCCTATCCCTGCTCAGGGCATCTCTATCAATGTTAATTAGCTATGCAATGATTAATTTGGGAGTTAAATTAAGTTATTTCATGTAATCTGTGTTTCCTTTGAAAGATCTTTCATTATGTCAATACCACTCTGTTTGAATTCCTGTAGGACAACATTGTCTCCCAGAGAGAGGATGGAGATGATGGAAGAGAGGCAGAGAGAAAGAGAAAGCGAGAGAGAGATAGAGAGAGAGAGACAGACAGACAAAGGGCGAGATAGAGAGAGAGAGAGAGAGAGAGAGAGAGAGAGAGAGAGAGAGAGAGAGAGAGAGAGAGAGAGAGAGAGAGAGAGAGAGAGAGAGAGAGAGAGAGAGAGAGATAGAGAGATAGAGACAGACAGTGGGTGAGAGAGAGAGAGAGAGATAGAGACAGACAGACAGAGGGTGAGAGAGAGAGAGAGAGATAGAGAGAAAGACAGAGAGCGAGAGACAGACAGACAGACAGACAGACTCCCATATCTACTGGGTGAAATTCCACAGTGTGCCATCACAGCAGCAAGATTTGTGACCTGTTGCCACAAGAAAAGGGCAACCAGTGAAGAACAAACACCATTGTAAATACAACCTATATTTATGCGTATTTATTTTCCCTTGTGTACTTTAACCATTTGTACATTGTTACAACACTGTATATATACATAATAGGACATTTGTAATGTCTTTATTGTTTTGAAACTTCTGTTTGTGTAATGTTTACTGTTAATGTTTATTGTTTATTTGATTTTTTTATATTATCTACCTCACTTGCTTTGGCAATGTTAACACATGTTTCCCATGCCAATAAAGCCCCTTGAATTGAATTGAATTGAGTTGAATTGAATTGAGAGAGACTGTTGCCTATCTATAATGACTGTTGCTTATCCATGGCTGTGGCAATCATGGTTATTCTTTAACCAAGAGTTAAACCAAAATCCAAACCAAAGGCTTTAACCAAAAGCCAAATTTTTAACTAACACAAGGTACCATTGACAGGGTGATGATATCACGGTTCCACTAAAAATATGACTATATCATCACCACTATATCATGACACTAATGACTTAACAGTGGTGTAAAGTTCTTAATCTTGACTAGAACCAAAAAATGTGATCATATGACTCCAGTGCTAGCCTCTCTACACTGGCTTCCTGTTAAGGCTAGGTCTGATTTCAAGGTTTTACTGCAAACCTAAAAAGCATTACATGGACTCGCTCCTACCAATCTCTCTGATTTGGTCCTGCCGTACATAACTACACGTACGCTACGGCGATCACAAGACACAGGCCTCCTTATTGTCCCTGGAATTTCTAAGCAAACAGCTGGAGGCAGGGCTTTCTCCTATAGAGGTCCATTTTAATGGAATGGTCTGCCTATCACTGTGAGAGACGTAGACTCTGTCTCAACCTCAAGACTTATCTCTTCAGTAGGTCCTATGATTGAGTGAAGTCTGGCCCAGGGGTGTGAAGGTGAACGGCAAGGCACTGGAGCAACGAACCGCCCTTGCTGTCTCTGCCTGGCCGGTTCCCCTCTCTCCACTGGGATTCTCTGCCTCTGACCCTATTACGGTGGCTGAGTCACTGGCTTACTGGTGCTCTTCCATGCCATCCGTAGGAGGGGTGCATCACTTGAGTGGGTTGAGTCACAGACGTGATTTTCCTGTCCAGTTTTGCGTCCCTTCGGGCTCATGCGGTGGAGGAGATCTTTGTGGGCTATACTCAGCCTTGTCTCAGGGTAGTAAGTTGGTGGTCTGTTGATATCCCTCTAGTGTTGTAGATCTTTGTGGGCTATACTCAGCCTTGTCTCAGGGTAGTAAGTTGGTGGTCTGTTGATATCCCTCTAGTGGTGTAGATCTTTGTGGGCTATACTCAGCCTTGTCTCAGGGTAGTAAGTTGATGGTCTGTTGATATCCCTCTAGTGGTGTAGATCTTTGTGGGCTATACTCAGCCTTGTCTCAGGGTAGTAAGTTGGTGGTCTGTTGATATCCCTCTAGTGGTGTAGATCTTTGTGGGCTATACTCAGCCTTGTCTCAGGGTAGTAAGTTGATGGTCTGTTGATATCCCTCTAGTGGTGTAGATCTTCGTGGGCTATACTCGGTCTTGTCTCAGGGTAGTAAGTTGGTGGTCTGTTGATATCCCTCTAATGGTGTTGTGGGGGCTGTGCTTTGGAAAAGTGGGTGGGGTTATATCATGTCTGGTTGCCCCCCCCCCCCCCCCCCCGTCTCAGTCTCCTGTATCTATGCTGCAATAGTCTATGTGCGGGGGGGCTAGGGTCTGTGCTATCTGGTGTAATTCTCCTGTCTTATCTGGTGTCCTGTGTAAATTTAAGTATGCTCACTCTAATTCTCTCTCTCTCTCCCTCTCCCCCCTCCCGGAGGATCTGAGCCCTAGGACCATGCCTCAGGACTACCTGGCCTGATGACTCCTGGTTGTCCCCAGTCTACCTGGTCCTGCTGCTGCTCCAGTTTCAACTGTTCTGCCTGCGGCTATGGAACCCTGACCTGTTCACCAGACGTGCTACCTTGTCCCGAACCTGTTTTGTTCGAAAATGTGCATATTTGAGGTATAAATCATAGTTTTACATTGCAGCCACCATCACAAATAGCACCAAAGCAGCCAGAATAATTACAGAGAGCAACGTGAAATACATAAATACTCATCATAAAACATTTATGAAAAATACATGGTGTACAGCAAATGAAAGATAAACATCTTGTGAATCCAGCCAATATTTCCGATTTTTTAAGTGTTTTACAGCGAAAACACAATATATATTTCTATTAGCTCACTACAGTAGCCAAACACACAACGCAATTTACTCCCCGCCAAAATAGCTTGCACAAAACCGACAAAATAGAGATAAAATTAATCACTAACCTTGAACAACTTCATCAGATGACAGTCTTATAACATCATGTTATACAATACATTTATGTTTTGTTCGAAAATGTGCATATTTAGAGCTGCAAATCGTGGTTATACATTGTGAATACGTAGCAACGATTCACCAGAATGTCCGGAGATATTTTGGACACTCACCTAATCTGACCAAAGAACTCATCATAAACTTTACATAAAAATACTTGTTGTATGGCAAATGAAAGATACACTGGTTCTTAATGCAACCGCTGTGTTAGATTTTTTTAAATAACTTTACCACAACATTATTGTGAGACAGCGCTCACCTATTCTCCGCGGTGTTGGAGTCAACATATTACACAGAAATACGAAATAACATCATAAATGTTGTCTTACTTTTGCTGTTCTTCCATCAGAATGTTGTGCAAGGAGTCCTAGGTCCAGAATAAATTGTTGTTTGGTTTTAGAATGTCCATTTCTTCTTTCGAATTAGCAACTTTGGCTAGCCATGTCGAGCTCACGTGTCCATCCTCTCTTGACGCATGGAACGAAAAATTCCAAAATTCCCAATAAACGTTGAATAAACTGATCAAACTCGGTTGAAAAATCCTACTTTATGATGTTTTTCTCATATGTATCAAATAAAATCAGAGCCGGAGCAATTCGCCGTGTATACCGAATGCTTTTCAGAAGACAATGTCGAGGTCCCCCGCGCGCCGTCGAAAACAAACAAAATACCGGACCTGCCACTCCAAAAGCTCTTATTCGGCCTCAGATCAAGCTAGACACCCCATTCAACCTTCCACTGCCTGTTGACATCTAGTGGAAGGCGTATGAAGTGCATACATATCGATAAATAAAAGCCAGTTGAATAGGCAGGCCCTGAAACAGAGCCTCGTTTTCAGATTTTTCACTTCCTATATGGAAGTTTGCTGCCAAATGAGTTCTGTTTTACTCACAGATATAATTCAAGCAGTGAGACCTGCTTTCCTATAAGAATTGTACCATTATAATAGGAATTGGAGGTTAAATAGCATGTTGACCCCAGCTTACGGCAGGGGTTAACTAGAAAAACACCACTAAAATCCACTTCAATGTTCATTCATTGGCCTATAGTAAACTGTGCATTTCTATCTATTCAGCCCAGTCTCACTCTGCTCACCTTTTTTCCCTCCCACAATGCCTCTCTCTCCTTCCTGGTTTTATCTCAAGCTAACAAAAGATGAGTATAGCTATTCATTTCATCCACAGCAGAAGCAGCACACATACAACAGCTGACAGACCATAACTGTCTGGCTTCTGCTTCTCAAATGCACATACCTTCTTGACTGGAAATATAGGGCAGGCAGGCAGTTGCCCATAAACAACTGCCACCATAGCACTAATAGTATCGGTTCTGGTCGTGTTTAGGAACTGATCCCCTGTGTTGTGGCCACTGGAGGCACTGTATTCACACACAGTGACACAGAGTATGGTCTGCTGCCATGTGTGACCCAGATAATAGCCCACTAAATCTAACAGTCTCTTATAAATCAAGAGCCCCAATCAGTCAACTGTTTCATCCTCCATGTCTCTGTGTCTCTCTCTCTCTCCCTCCCTAACTATCACTCTCTCTCTCTTTCTCTCTCTCTCTCCCTCCCTCACTATCACTCTCTCTCTCTCTCTTTCTCTCTCTCTCACTATCACTCTCTCTCTCTTTCTCTCTCACTATCACTCTCTCTCTCTCTCTCTCCCTCTCTCTCCCTCCCTCACTATCACTCTCTCTCCCTCCCTCATTATTACTCTCTCTCCTTCCCTCACTATCACTCTCTCTCACTCTCTTTCTCTCTCTCTCTCCCTCCCTCCCTCACTATCACTCTCTCTCACTCTCTCTCTTTCTCTCTCTCTCTCCCTCCCTCCCTCACTATCACTCTCTCTCCCTCCCTCACTATCACTCTCTCTACCTCCCTCACTATCACTCTCTCTCTCTCTCCCTCCCTCCCTCACTATCACTCTCTCTCCCTCCCTCACTATCACTCTCTCTCACTCTCTCTCCCTCCCTCACTATCTCTCACTCTCTCTCTTTCTCTCTCTCTCCCTCCCTCACTATCACTCTCTCTCACTCTCTCTCTCTCTTTCTCTCTCTCTCTCCCTCCCTCCCTCACTATCACTCTCTCTCACTCTCTCTCTTTCTCTCTCTCTCTCTCTCTCTCATATCTCTGTGGTTATCTGATGACCTCTCTCCCACGGATGACACAGGAGGAGTAAAGCGATGCAGGCGCTGACAGCTTCAACATTTTCATTACAATTTCTGCTCAGTTAATGATCACTTATCACAGTGTTAACTGTCAGAGTGGATGTGGAGGAGCAAGGAGGGGTCAATTTATTTAATGGCATGGAAATAGAGGAACACACTGAAAATGAAGATGTAATGTTGATAATGTAAGATGACTTTGATTTGGTATTAAATGAATGTTTGGAAATTGTTCATTTCTTCCCAAAAGGCAGGCCATTATTTGTATAAAGATATCCCTCCAAGAGAGCTTTGTTTTAAAATCTAATCCCCACCCCTCTAACACAAGAATCACAACAACTAATGGGCTCCAATGTATACAACGAGGAACATTAATATATATGTAAATCAGTAGAGGAAACATAGTAGACGCTCTCTCTCTCGCTCACTTTCTTTCTCTTTCTTTCTCTCTCTCTCTTTCTCTTAGTCTATTTCATTCTCTCGCTACAGGGGTAGACCGACCCACTGCCTCTTCAGTTTGAGTCATTTGTGTCACCTGTGTAACCTTGTTCCTATAATGATGCAAAATAAGGAACCAAAATAGACATGGATTTTTAAGTAGTTCCTCTGTGCATGGTATATAGTGTTTGTATTTGGGGCGCAATTTGGGGTTGTTACAATGTGTGCTTGTCACTGGGAATGGGACCCCTTCCCCCTAACAGGTTCAGTGGTGGTGGGGGGGGGGTTGCAGGTCGGCTGTTCAAAGCCACTCTGTGCATTGTTGGGCAGTAGGGGATTAGGTCTCTCCAGGCTGCAGAATTTGCCTTCTAATTAAAAGGGATAAAGAAGTAGAAAAATAGCAAGGGGCTCTACTGTAGTGAGAGAGTGGGGGAGGAGAGGAAAAATTGTGAAAAGAGGGATAGAAGTTTGTACTCTCACCACTGATGCTTGATCACAAGACTAATCCATTTTTTGTTTTGAGTCTGCCTCTTTTCTCTCTCTCTCTCTCTCTCTCTCTCTCTCTCTCTCTCTCTCTCTCTCTCTCTCTCTCTCTCTCTCTCTCTCTCTCTCTTAGTCTCTCTTAGTCTCTCTCTCTATCTCTCTCTCGCTCTTTCTCTATCTCTCTCTCCCTGGCACTACATGTACATTTCAACATGTTGCAGACAGCTGAAGGACTTTCTGAAGAGTTTGAGGGTCTAGGTTGCTGTTTCTCTATCTCTCTCTCCCTGGCACTACATGTACATTTCAACATGTTGCAGACAGCTGAAGGACTTTCTGAAGAGTTTGAGGGTCTAGGTTGCTGTTCAACCTGGTTCAGGCTGGTTGCAATTGTCTCTGGTGAAGAGGACTGGAGAGGCACCTTGACGATATCAAGTGCTATATAAATGAATGGTTGGCCTACCTGTAAAAGCTGCAGTCAGAGCTCTATGGGGTTAGGCCTGGGAGGTGATGGGGGCCTCTACATGCCGTAGGGGGAACCCAGCATGTGTTTTTATTCAACCCCTCCACTCCAATGTCCAGCCCTCCCTCTCCCTACCCCTCCTGTCAGCAGGCTGATGTTTTGTTACTCTGTCCTCCTGCAGGGGTCCAGCGCTCCCGGGAACCCCACAAACGAGGGCCGAGGTTTAAGCACGCACAGCGGCCTGACTCTTTTCCCCAGAGCCCTGGGAGGCTAACGACGTACCAGCCGACAACAAGACCACCTCCCTCCCTCTCCCTCCCTCTCCCTCCCTCCCTCCTCCTGCCTATCACCCTTTTGGCCAGCTATGTAGTATTTTGCGGTGAAGTCTTAGCCACTACAACCCACGAAACCCCTGTTTCTCCAACCTGTAAACTCCATCCCAAACAGTGCTGCTGGACCTCATTATGGAGGTGGTGTTTGGTAGCTAACATCCATCCCTGCTCACTCAGCTTTTAACTCCTTGGCAATCCCATCCCATTTGGAGTGTGTGACGAGCTCCATTCTCCATCAGCTCACTGATCAAGGGCCCCCGGTAAAGCAGGCCCTGGTAAAGCAGCCCCGGTAAAGCAGCCCCGGTAAAGCAGCCCCGGTAAAGCAGCCCCGGTAAAGCAGGCCCTGGTAAAGCATCCCCGGTAAAGCAGCCCCGGTAAAGCAGGCCCCGGTAAAGCAGCCCCGGTAAAGCAGCCCCGGTAAAGCAGCCCCGGTAAAGCAGGCCCCGGTAAAGCAGCCCCGGTAAAGCAGCCCCGGTAAAGCAGCCCCGGTAAAGCAGGCCCTGGTAAAGCATCCCCGGTAGAGCAGCCCCGGTAAAGCAGGCCCCGGTAAAACAGGCCCAGGAATGAGTAGGTACAGATTTGGGGTGAAAGAATCTGTGGTGAGCCAAGGAGAAGATTAAATGTCAGCCATGCTCCCCCTCACACCCTCTCCACTGGTGTCCTGAAGGGAAATATAGGGGGGAGGGGATGAGGAGGCCGGTGGCACAGTGGTGGCTGAGCCATCTTGTCTTCATAGCAGGACAAGCACATTCAACCGTGTGCTCTCCACCCTCCCATCTTATTCCAGACTCCTCTATTACCCTCCACGGAAATAAATCAAAAGGCCTCTCTCGCCCCCTGCCCCCTTCCTTGGAATAGCGCTCTCCGCTGGTGTCTTTTCTTCTCTAAGGAGCAGGGATGGGTCCAGGGCATCGCAGCCTTTCCAGGCATCCAAATTAATTTGTGTCTGGGCAGCTACATAAGCAGCACGGGGCTATTTTATGAGAGTGTAGGGCAATGACATGCATTGGCAGTCATGCCTTGATCTCTTGCTTTCTCTCCCTGTCACTCTCTGCCTCACCAATAGTATATGCCAGGCCCATGCCAGCCTAGTCTTCATGGGTGGGCACATCGAGACACTCAGGACAAAAACCAACCACTCCACTTGTCTGACTAGGTAGCCGTGGATTAATTGGCGTGACTGAGAGTGGAATACAGTGTGAGAGTGGAATACAGTGTGAGAGTGGGATACAGTGTGAGAGTGGGATACAGTGTGAGAGTGGGATACAGTGTGAGAGTGGGATACAGTGTGAGAGTGGGATACAGTGTGAGAGTGGGATACAGTGTGAGAGTGGGATACAGTGTGAGAGTGGAATACAGTGTGAGAGTGGAATACAGTGTGAGAGTGGGATACAGTGTGAGAGTGGGATACAGTGTGAGAGTGGGATACAGTGTGAGAGTGGGATACAGTGTGAGAGTGGGATACAGTGTGAGAGTGGGATACAGTGTGAGAGTGGGATACAGTGTGAGAGTGGGATACAGTGTGAGAGTGGGATACAGTGTGAGAGTGGGATACAGTGTGAGAGTGGGATACAGTGTGAGAGTGGAATACAGTGTGAGAGTGGGATACAGTGTGAGAGTGGGATACAGTGTGAGAGTGGAATACAGTGTGAGAGTGGAATACAGTGTGAGAGTGGGATACAGTGTGAGAGTGGAATACAGTGTGAGAGTGGGATACAGTGTGAGAGTGGAATACAGTGTGAGAGTGGGATACAGTGTGAGAGTGGGATACAGTGTGAGAGTGGAATACAGTGTGAGAGTGGGATACAGTGTGAGAGTGGGATACAGTGTGAGAGTGGGATACAGTGTGAGAGTGGAATACAGTGTGAGAGTGGGATACAGTGTGAGAGTGGAATACAGTGTGAGAGTGGGATACAGTGTGAGAGTGGGATACAGTGTGAGAGTGGGATACAGTGTGAGAGTGGGATACAGTGTGAGAGTGGGATACAGTGTGAGAGTGGGATACAGTGTGAGAGTGGGATACAGTGTGAGAGTGGAATACAGTGTGAGAGTGGGATACAGTGTGAGAGTGGGATACAGTGTGAGAGTGGAATACAGTGTGAGAGTGGGATACAGTGTGAGAGTGGGATACAGTGTGAGAGTGGGATACAGTGTGAGAGTGGAATACAGTGTGAGAGTGGGATACAGTGTGAGAGTGGGATACAGTGTGAGAGTGGGATACAGTGTGAGAGTGGGATACAGTGTGAGAGTGGGATACAGTGTGAGAGTGGGATACAGTGTGAGAGTGGGATACAGTGTGAGAGTGGGATACAGTGTGAGAGTGGGATACAGTGTGAGAGTGGGATACAGTGTGAGAGTGGGATACAGTGTGAGAGTGGGATACAGTGTGAGAGTGGGATACAGTGTGAGAGTGGGATACAGTGTGAGAGTGGAATACAGTGTGAGAGTGGGATACAGTGTGAGAGTGGGATACAGTGTGAGAGTGGGATACAGTGTGAGAGTGGGATACAGTGTGAGAGTGGAATACAGTGTGAGAGTGGGATACAGTGTGAGAGTGGGATACAGTGTGAGAGTGGGATACAGTGTGAGAGTGGGATACAGTGTGAGAGTGGGATACAGTGTGAGAGTGGGATACAGTGTGAGAGTGGGATACAGTGTGAGAGTGGGATACAGTGTGAGAGTGGGATACAGTGTGAGAGTGGGATACAGTGTGAGAGTGGGATACAGTGTGAGAGTGGGATACAGTGTGAGAGTGGGATACAGTGTGAGAGTGGGATACAGTGTGAGAGTGGGATACAGTGTGAGAGTGGGATACAGTGTGAGAGTGGGATACAGTGTGAGAGTGGGATACAGTGTGAGAGTGGGATACAGTGTGAGAGTGGAATACAGTGTGAGAGTGGGATACAGTGTGAGAGTGGGATACAGTGTGAGAGTGGGATACAGTGTGAGAGTGGGATACAGTGTGAGAGTGGGATACAGTGTGAGAGTGGGATACAGTGTGAGAGTGGGATACAGTGTGAGAGTGGGATACAGTGTGAGAGTGGGATACAGTGTGAGAGTGGGATACAGTGTGAGAGTGGAATACAGTGTGAGAGTGGGATACAGTGTGAGAGTGGGATACAGTGTGAGAGTGGGATACAGTGTGAGAGTGGGATACAGTGTGAGAGTGGGATACAGTGTGAGAGTGGGATACAGTGTGAGAGTGGGATACAGTGTGAGAGTGGGATACAGTGTGAGAGTGGAATACAGTGTGAGAGTGGGATACAGTGTGAGAGTGGGATACAGTGTGAGAGTGGGATACAGTGTGAGAGTGGGATACAGTGTGAGAGTGGGATACAGTGTGAGAGTGGGATACAGTGTGAGAGTGGGATACAGTGTGAGAGTGGGATATAGTGTGAGAGTGGGATACAGTGTGAGAGTGGGATACAGTGTGAGAGTGGGATACAGTGTGAGAGTGGGATACAGTGTGAGAGTGGGATACAGTGTGAGAGTGGGATACAGTGTGAGAGTGGGATACAGTGTGAGAGTGGGATACAGTGTGAGAGTGGGATACAGTGTGAGAGTGGGATACAGTGTGAGAGTGGGATACAGTGTGAGAGTGGGATACAGTGTGAGAGTGGGATACAGTGTGAGAGTGGGATACAGTGTGAGAGTGGGATACAGTGTGAGAGTGGAATACAGTGTGAGAGTGGGATACAGTGTGAGAGTGGGATACAGTGTGAGAGTGGGATACAGTGTGAGAGTGGGATACAGTGTGAGAGTGGGATACAGTGTGAGAGTGGGATACAGTGTGAGAGTGGGATACAGTGTGAGAGTGGGATACAGTGTGAGAGTGGGATACAGTGTGAGAGTGGAATACAGTGTGAGAGTGGGATACAGTGTGAGAGTGGGATACAGTGTGAGAGTGGGATACAGTGTGAGAGTGGGATACAGTGTGAGAGTGGGATACAGTGTGAGAGTGGGATACAGTGTGAGAGTGGGATACAGTGTGAGAGTGGGATACAGTGTGAGAGTGGGATACAGTGTGAGAGTGGGATACAGTGTGAGAGTGGGATACAGTGTGAGAGTGGGATACAGTGTGAGAGTGGGATACAGTGTGAGAGTGGGATACAGTGTGAGAGTGGGATACAGTGTGAGAGTGGGATACAGTGTGAGAGTGGGATACAGTGTGAGAGTGGGATACAGTGTGAGAGTGGGATACAGTGTGAGAGTGGAATACAGTGTGAGAGTGGGATACAGTGTGAGAGTGGGATACAGTGTGAGAGTGGGATACAGTGTGAGAGTGGGATACAGTGTGAGAGTGGGATACAGTGTGAGAGTGGGATACAGTGTGAGAGTGGGATACAGTGTGAGAGTGGGATACAGTGTGAGAGTGGGATACAGTGTGAGAGTGGGATACAGTGTGAGAGTGGGATACAGTGTGAGAGTGGGATACAGTGTGAGAGTGGGATACAGTGTGAGAGTGGGATACAGTGTGAGAGTGGGATACAGTGTGAGAGTGGGATACAGTGTGAGAGTGGGATACAGTGTGAGAGTGGGATACAGTGTGAGAGTGGGATACAGTGTGAGAGTGGGATACAGTGTGAGAGTGGGATACAGTGTGAGAGTGGGATACAGTGTGAGAGTGGGATACAGTGTGAGAGTGGGATACAGTGTGAGAGTGGGATACAGTGTGAGAGTGGGATACAGTGTGAGAGTGGGATACAGTGTGAGAGTGGGATACAGTGTGAGAGTGGGATACAGTGTGAGAGTGGGATACAGTGTGAGAGTGGGATACAGTGTGAGAGTGGGATACAGTGTGAGAGTGGGATACAGTGTGAGAGTGGGATACAGTGTGAGAGTGGGATACAGTGTGAGAGTGGGATACAGTGTGAGAGTGGGATACAGTGTGAGAGTGGGATACAGTGTGAGAGTGGGATACAGTGTGAGAGTGGGATACAGTGTGAGAGTGGGATACAGTCTCTGCAGATGTTTTTTTTTTTTTAACAATATCAGCTATGAGAAATATTAAGTAATGCTGCTAAATATTTAAGCACCTGAATACTAAAAACTGAATTGTGACGTCCTCCTCACTAAATTACAAAATGAGAGAAAATGTAATATTCCATTTATTAATTTCTAAGCCCAAATCCTCTTTTCCAATGTTCTGTATCAATACTTCAAAAAAGATACATTTAATAATAATAAACAGGCTAAGGACATCTACAAAACAGCATTATTTTAGTATAGTGATTAATGGATGTCAAAGAGAACTTAATGCAATTTGACATGCGATTGAAGTGGTGATCCAAAGGCAACAGCCTAATTAGCACAACTAGATAATAAAGCAACTTACACTAATAATTATTGCATACAGCCATTCTACCAGCTGCACTCACAATTAACCTTTCTCAATTGGCGTTTCGCAATTTGAGTAAATCCTGTTATCAGCAAATATACCACATGGCACACATACTCATCCGCTCCTAACACTAGTCAAGGAAAGCTAAACACTGGTGACGGTCGGGAGGAGAGAACAACAAGACAAACAGCAGAGATCCACTTTCAGAAAACACCAGCCAAACACTTCTGTCTTCCCAATGGCTTAGAGGGGCGGGAATCAACTTTAGGTGGTAGCTGTGAAAGTCATTGAACTACTTGTGTTTGCACAGGCTTAGTATTACTATGACAGGGCTTCTTTAAATATACAGTGAACGCTCCGGAATGCATTAGATCAACTCTATCCAAGGGGTTACTTTAAGAAATGGTCCTCTCTGCATCAAAGTTATGAAATTGACACTAACCTAAAGCAAATGAAACCTCCCAGCCTCAAGAGAGATGATAGAACATGAGCAGCGTGTAACAAGAGAGAACCTCACCAACACATTGCATATGTCTCATGGTCAAAGTATGTTTCAAACAAAGACCAGGAGGACTGAACACACAGGCACATAAAATAGTGTCTGTGACATTTTGTCAAGAGGGCCAAAAACATACCAGTATCCTGGGACAGAGCAAAGTAACAAAAAATATTCAGTATTCCTGAGAGCCGTTTTCCCAAAAAGCTTCTCCTTCATCCCAATTTGGCAGTCCTTGGCTCCATGCCCACTCACATTGTGTGGACTCACATGGGCCTGCCACTGTTGCCATGGGGACGTGTGGACCTGCGCTGGGCAGGCCCTGGAGGCAGAGTGGCCTGGTGGAGAGGTGGGGGTTATCATCACCAGCAGACTCTACTGGGTCCGATCCAGGGGCCTGGGCCCAGGAGGACAGCAGAGAGAATGGAAAAGTGGATTCATGTCTTCTGCAGCATCTCCATCTCACTGAGCTGGGTGGAAACCGTCACTGTTCTTGAGGGGCCTAGATGAGGCTTTGGGGTTGGGGCTCCATCGCGCAGGGCTCCGGCCTGTCCACTGGGGGCCGGCTGCCTTACTGCCTGAGGCCTGGGCCAGACGGGTTGGGCTGGGGTAGGGATGGGGTGGGGCGAGCTGGACCACAGCCCAGAGCGGTGACTGCCTGTCTGCCCAGGCGCTGGGCCACACTGCCACTCCTCCCTGGGCTCGTGCCCCTGCACTGGGTTTTCAAAGGGATGTGACAGGGGGGACTGGCTTTCCTTCTCCACCCCAAAACCGATGCCCCCTCCAACCGCTTTCAGCCCCCGCTCCATCCCAACCCCCAAACGCTTCCCCAACAGCTTTTCTGTTTCAGCCCTGAGCCCAGGCTCCCTCTCACACTGTGCCTTTCCCACCACTGCTGCCTCACATTTGGGAGGAGAAGGGGGAGGTTGTGCTGCTACACTGAACCCATCTGCCCCATGTCTTACCATGCTGTGGACCATGATGCTGCAGTATGTCTCTCTGGGCACCTCCATGGCTTTGGCCAGTAGGCTAGATAGGCTACACTGGGCCTTTCCGTGCCCCCTCCCTCTCTCTCTCTGCCACATGAAGGCCTACACATTGACACTAATAATCTACACAGTAATTCAAAATGGACACCCCAAAAATGGAACAGTACAAACAAATGGGCACATTCAGAATAAATGGTGGTCAGTAGTGAGGGATGGTGGTCAATACAATACAAATCATTTGGGGTCCTTATGGCTGAGTTGGTAGAGCATGGCTTTAGCAAAAGCCAGGATTGTAGATTCGATTCCCGGGGTCTGCATGACCGTAAATGCTTTGGATTAAATGGCATATATTAGGCTATATTATTATATTATTATGAATGGTTTAGAATTTAGTAAGAGCAGGTTAGTCTCAACTCCCCAATATTTTGCTGTGTTTGTTAAAAACAGGCCATATTTAGTTATGATTCCAGATCTGAGATGAATAAGAGTAAGTTCTGAGTTCTCTTCTCCATTTGGGAGAATACACCCCCTCATCTAGCTACTGGCCCATCACTAGGTATCATACAAGTGCAGAACCCAAGTGACATTGACAGGCTGCATTTCAATTGGCTCTGCTCCTCTGCATCTCTCCCTCTCCTCTCTCTCTCCCTCGCTCTCTCTTTTCTCTCTTCATCGTTCCCCGCATGGCATTTCTCTGGCAGTCTCTCCTGTGAAATTCCTTCCCTCGTAGTCTCAGCAGTCCCACAGCCAGCCTCCCTGCCTGGCCGGAGCAGTGGCGATGGCTGCTGTGGCGCTCCGCTCCCCCGGGGCCTGTCCCAGTCTGCAGCTCCAGCCTACACTGCATTCCACTAGCTGCTATCCAGTCCCCTCGGCAACCAGGAGAGGAGAGGAGAGGAGAGGAGAGGAGAGGAGAGGAGAGGAGAGGAGAGGAGAGGAGAGGAGAGGAGAGGAGAGGAGAGGAGAGGAGAGGAGAGGAGAGGAGAGGAGAGGAGAGGAGAGGAGAGGAGGATACATAACAGTGGAATAGTTTCATTGATTTCAGTCAGGCATATATGACAGGACAACATGATGAAATTGTAACTTTTTATTGATTCATTATTAACACTTTATTAACACTCACTTGCATACATAACATGTACTGTACATATCCTTAACTGTTGTGTTCTAGATCAATTTCAAATGTAAGTAGAGTATTATACTACACATACTACTCACAGTCTCAGCATAGCCTTCAGAGATAGGCCTGTATAAAATAATATGTAACCTCCTAAAAACCCATTTGTGGTTCATATACTTCCTTTTAGCAACATTTCAAAATATCAAGATGTATAGCATCAGTTGTCAACTGTTTATTCACTATAAAGATGATACAACAACTGAACTAAAAGCAGTCTCTTCTAGATCTTACAGAATGTGAGCTACAGTACAACTTTATTGGGACTTTCTAAATTGGGAGAGGGAGATGAGCCTTCAAGAGAATCTCTCTGTTAACAGTGTCTGTCCCTGGCCTGGACAGCTCAAGTAGCATCAGAACATGAGCCGGTTGTCCCCCCCAGGCCCCTCCCTCCCTGGCCGGGCCGCCTCTGTGTTAACTCTCCTAATTACAGGGGAGGGGCTGACTGACGGGCCAGCCGTCCCATCTCAGATCCCCTCCAGCCCAGGGGCTGGGAACGACACAAACACCCACTCAGCACTGTCTCCAAAATGTGACGGCAACAACGTCCAACTGTCATGGTGGAGCCTCGACTGGCAAAACCTGAGGGCCCAAAGAGAGATATTAAAGACATGAGAGGAATTGGCAGCGTCAGGGCTAACAGGGGGTATGCTTGAGAAGTCGAAGCAGGGAGCTGGGGGCATCGCCAAAGTGTCAGTCAAAGCAAAGTGGGGTTTGGACAAGGTACAAACACCGACTGACTGACTGACATAAGAGCACTTCTCTCTCATTCTCTTCTAACAGTAGTACCAGACAATATATTCAAACAGGGTAGAGACCATGACTCTGATGGGAAACCAAGTTATAAATATTTCACTGTTTTAAAAACAGTTACTATATTTGATACACAAAGTACAATGTGTGTGTGTGTGTGTGTGTCTGTGTGTGTGTGTTACTCACCTTCCTCCCAGGGAGGTATAATCCACTGGGGGTTTAAATGCTCCACTGCTGTTGGGGGGCCTAAGAGAATACCTCAAGTAGCATGGTGGCTGAACCCCATCTCATATTCAGGTCAGATAACCAAAACAGCGCTGAGAGAGAGGTTAATATGGAAGAGCCACTACTTAACTGGCTCTCTCAACGCCTGAGATCTCACCAATCCCTCCAAAACTCACCTCACTCCAGAGAGTCAAGACAAGAAACCATTTGATAGGAATCATGAATAGTCACAGTTGTGTTAGCACGCTGTGCCCATTTCTAAATGTATTATGGGGATTACACACTTTTTTTCACACAATGTTACATTTTCAAATGTGTTAAGAATGCTTCCCGGAATCCAATTCAAATCCTGGGTTACCAAATAAGCCTGAACAAATCCTCCACATTTAGTTCTTACTCCTTTGAACTCTGTAACGGAGAGAGGTCCAGTCTGCAGGGCAGGTTTTACCACGCCAGGTTTTACCAGACACCTCAGCCTCCAGAGAGAGAGAGTGAGCTAGCCTAGCACTGGGTGGGCGGCCGTGAGAGAAAGCCTCAGAGAGAAAAAGAGTGAGAGAGAGAGAGAGAGAGAGAGAGAGAGAGAGAGAGAGAGAGAGAGAGAGAGAGAGAGAGAGAGAGAGAGAGAGAGAGAGAGAGAGAGAGAGAGAGAGAGAGAGAGAGAGAGAGAGAGAGAGAGATAGCATGTACTGTATGTAAGCCCAGGTCCACAGGATGTCTAGGAGTGGAGGAAGAGGCTGCTTGACAGTTACATCAACATAGATATCTTTATTTACACACCGCTGGGGTTGGAGGATAAGTCAGCCATAATATTACAGTGTCCTGGGTTGGTGAAAACCACAAACACTTAGTTTGAATGCAAGGGACATGATTTAAAATATATTGAATATCATTAATAATGGTAGCAACATATATCAACAATACAAGTACATTTTAATAAAAAATCATAGCAATCATAAGTTACATTGGAAAGCTAAACTTGCTCATAGAGTAAGCTAATGAACATCAAGTCAGTGTGAGTCTGGTGAGAGGTATCTTCCTCCTTGTATTATTTGTCCTTGTTGGATTTCTGTGTATCTGGACTTTGCTCTGTCATGTTGATGGTCTGAGGAGAGTGTATTTAATTGAATCCATGTGTTTGTTGCAGAGGCCCTGTGCAAACACAAGGCAAACAATTACAGCACTGATTAATAGGCATGCCATATTAATGGCAGAAGCAAACTGAGCACACGCTGAGCTGACACACGCACTCCCCTTCCTCACTATCCAGTTTTATAGAGGAAAAAACCATTCTATAAGATTAATACCCATAGAGTCATGACTATTACAGTGCTACCATTTTCTGAGGATTTTATAACACGATAACAGATTTACAAGATAATGTAATACAGCCAGCGAGTGAGAACACCAATACTGATACACTTGATGGTTAATATGTGAATTTTTCCATTTTCTATTTCATATTCAGCCCTAGAAGTCAAGCAGGCTCTAGATGAGTGTAGTTAACAATTCGCTGAGAATTAAGATCTACAAACAACAGATACAACTTTTCAAGAGCATCCTTTTAAGCATTCCGCAAAGTGAGCTTTTCTAGATTATTCCATCTCTAACATTTTAGCTATGTTTTTCACCATATCACTACCCATCTGTTCACACTCAGTCAAGAGGCAAGACAATGTTTCTGTAGCGAAGAAATCTAAACACCAGACAGCAGATCCTGACTAAATATGGTAGGTACCAGTTAGCAGATAGCAGATCCTGACTAAATATGGTAGGTAACAGTTAGCATACAGCAGATCCTGACTAAATATGGTAGGTAACAGTTAGCAGATAGCAGAGTTCTTCAACAACACACAGTGTGTGATTCTACAAGTTCAGTATACAGTATAATGATGGTACAAATGGTAAACAGAACCATGGATTTAATTTACAACATGAATCAAATAAAAACAAACACACTACATGATGCAGGAGAGTGTACAATTTCAGCCTTCATCTCATTAGACTGTGAGAAAATGACAGTGAAAATGCCTGCCGCCCCCTAAACCCAGGGGAATACTTTGAATGTGTATTGATGACCTGAAAGGTCAATGTTACATGTTACATTAGGCAAAGGGTTAGCCCCTTGCCATGAGGGAATAGCAGATAAAACAAGGTTTTCATTGAAGCCTTGTGTTACTTACACACCTTCACCAGGACACTAGCACATCCATCAAACCTGATGAACTCATTTCAATACAGTTTGTGATAAACCATTGTTCTGCTCATATCTCTCTCTCTCTCTCTCTCTCTACTCACAAAGCCAGAGGCGACATCTACAACTACATTAAATATGCTCTCCACATTTCATTCGTCTTCGTGTACGACAATTATTATTTATTTATTTTATTTTCACTTCTACTCAACATGAATTATAGTACCAATATCAATCATCATGGTATTTTTAAATCGACTACGGATCAATAACAAATAATTATGGCTTGACAATCTCAGAATCTCAGGTTCATATATAATGTGCACTGCATAAACTACCAGAACAAAAGTTATTCCAACCAGTGACAATGTTATGGGCCTAATAGCATCCTGAACGAACTATATTTACATGTACAAGTACATTTTCATTGTGTTGTTATTCTTACACTATACATGTATTATTATATTTAGTATTATATCCAGCATAACATATTTAAGATACAATGTATACAACAGTCGCTTGAAGAAACAAATGATTGAGCATTATAAAACGAACTAAAGGGTTCGGTAGGTTCTCCTAAATTAAGTTATATCTTAATAATAATGTTGAATCATCCTTGGTTGAATGAATGAGATTGCAGAAGAATAGTGTTATTTGAATCGTTGTTGTTCATTATAAATTCCTGACGTGGATTCTTTATTTCATAGAAAAATAAGACCTTATATTAGGCTATTTCAAAAAGATTGAAGGTCCTTTATGCTGTTAATTCACAGATATTAATCCTACAATATAGTAGACTGTCAACGTCTTCTCTTGATCCTGAGATTATGTCCGTTTTAAGGTGAAACAGTTTATATTGAGTTTTGGCGCAGAAAAAAATCCCCTTACATTCCACAGTCATCACGCGGGATTTTAAAACGAGGAGGAACGTGATGCTTCGACACAACCAAGCAATGAAGAGCAGCTTGCTTTATGTAGCCTAGCCTATTTGTGTATGTATTTTTATGTATGTATGTACAGTACGTATGTATGTATTTGTTTGTTCTATTCTAGTCTAAAAAAGAGACGTGTGTAGAAGTGTGCATGGGAGGGAGGAAGAAAGAGAGAGGGAGAGCGAGATTGAGCGAAGAGCGCACATCTGAAAATGTATAATATTTATTTTTGTTACATTTGTGTAAATATAAAACGGTGTAAATATATATATTTTATAATTGCATCATGGTGATGAATGATGATGAATGGGATACATTTACATGAACACGAGAAGGCAACGGGGATTTAATCATCGGTTAAAAAACATTGAGGTTAAAGTGTAAAGTGGTAAGTCATAGTGCGAATAGATGAAAAGAGGAAGAAGAATAGGTATAGGTAGAGTTTGATTCATACATCCAATTTGTGTTGAATTTGGGATTTGAATCCCGCAACTCTTAACCCCGGGTTCACTTACCAGAGGCACAGATAAAAGACCTCGTCCTTGTCAATTAGCCGGGAGTCAGTGGGAGCGCTGATTGCCAGAGGCGTTAACTCGTTTTCCCTTTAAACATCGTCCTCCTTTTAAGATAGAAAGTCCCCGAGGAGGGCTGGTGTTTGAATTTAATAAATAATTTAGCAATTTAAACGGCGAGGAGCAAGCGCGATGCTACGGATAACGATATCAGGCACAATGATTTTCCACACAACACCGTAATGTATTAGGCTATTAATGCAGGTAAACAACCTCTGTGCGTTATTCGATAGCTCTGGTTGCTCGTGCCACCTCTATGATCGGGCTATTATTTTAGTATTCGTGAGTTAATAATTATAAAGGTAGCCTAAAAAACGAAATGGCATGCTGAAAAGTAGGCCTTAAAATTAGTATAGATTTCAATAGCCTAAAATTAGCACACCGCAAGGCCTTCGTAGCTTTTAATTTGCTTAATTTAAAGGCTATGTTTTATGACAATACAACATAAGAAAAAAAGAAAAAATTTCGTTTGTTTTTACATCACTTCTGATTTGGCCTAATAATGAAACTTTCTTTGGGTAAAGCCTTTGAATTCAAGGAGAGGCCTGAGAAAAAGAGGGACCACTTTGAAAGCTTACTTTCATAATATACGTATAAACAAATACCTATATATATTTGTTTTTTATTACTATACCCAAAAGCACCGCGGGACAATCAAATCCCTAATGTTAACTAATGGAATTGGCTAATTTACTTCAAAAACACAAATGAAGAAAATGCAGATACAGTATTAACAGATACCTGACAACTTGCCATGTCCCTATACATCCCTCAGACAGAGAACGGCTGTAGGCTGAAGAAACCCCGGTCATAAACTAGATCACATGTTGGAAAACTTTACTCCAGTCGAGATGCAAACATGACGAGTCCGGAACAGAAGATTGATAGAGAAAAAAAAAGTCTAGACGGCGTGATCCCCGACGATTTCCATTCATCAAAGTCTGTCAAAATAAATAATATAGATTTTTACATTAGTCAATGTGTTTGATTGCGTAAAAACACAGGTCTAACGATTCAATACTGCACTTTTGACTTAGCCTAGGCTACTCTTAAGACTGCTAGAGAGGCAACTGACGATTTATAAAACCCAGGTTCTGTCTCTGTTTACAAATCTAAATCAATATTCGAATCCGTTTGAAGTGAGCGGGTTTGTCCGTGTGTGTGTATGTGCGTGTGTGTGCGTGTGCGTGTGTGTGTGTGTGTGTGTGTGTGTGTGTGTGTGTGTGTGTGTGTGTGTGTGTGTGTGTGTGTGTGTGTGTGTGTGTGTGTGTGTGTAGGTGTTCCTCAAAGCTCCTTAAGATGATACATTTACCAAGGCGTGCCAAAACCCTCGGCATATTGTTTTGGTGCGCATACAGGTTACATTCATTACAAGTGACGTAGGCTAATAGTTGTGGCTTGAGTCAATATCAATGAAGGACCTGTTAGATTGTCTGATCTATCAACTAATCAACTATAGTACTTAGGCCTAATTGTAAAGCGAATAATAACAATAATAATAATAATATTATTATAGAAAAAAAATAACTTATGTGATTTTTTTTTTGTAGAGGGATGCCATAAAACTATTAAACCTGTTATTATGTACACATATCATACATTTTTGTGAAGCGATCATTCAAAATGTAGGCCTCTGAATAACTCTGAATATCCAAAAAATGACGTTTTCATTATTCACATGAATTTAAAATAGTCATACCTTTGCGAGATAAAAACAGTTGATTTTCTCCTGAAGTGTAAGTGGCCGACAGTTCTCCAGTCAATTCAAGGGTGCAGGAAAAATGCATCCACTGAAATAAGTCGGATGTCACCAAACTCCTGCAGGGATGGTATTTTCTCTGTCGATGTGTTCCAGCCACAACAGCATGTCTTAACATGGCTGATATTTAAAGCTATTAACTTGTTTAAAAAATACACCACCAGGAAATAGTATTATATCTGGTAATAATATATAAGGGCCAAATCTTCGGTTAGTCCGCCTCGTATAGTATTCCCTGTACCCTGGCTGAATTTTGCTATATCAACTTGATCAGAGCAGACTGGGCGCTCTGTGGATGGGAGGACAGTTTTAAGGAAATAAGTCTCCTTAAATCCCCCCTTGCTACGCAATGGAATGTGAGAGGACCGTGTTTTAGCCTCCACTTGAAGCGCCTGCTTTTCGCCCGGACGGTTTTTGTCACCGGCCCCAGAATTGTCATGGATTCGTAGGGAATGCTCCATGTTGTTTTTAGCTCTTGTTATAAGTCATTATTCGTAAGATTAAAATACTGTGGTTATTGATTTTACCTTTCCCACTGATTATAACCATTTATTAACCGTGGGGCTAGTTTCATATTTACCATAATTGGGAACAGTTTATATAATTATAGTTCTAACTTCAGTGTGCTAAATAGACTTAAAATGTGATCATGTCAATTGTGATGGTTAAATGTGCTCCGTCCATTAACCACTCAAATGAGTCTTGATGCAGGGACACAATTGCTCCTATCCATTTGCTAAGATTTCCAGCCCTGTGAGTTTGAGGTTTTATTATTAATTTACTCTCAGTTCAGGGATGAAAATGTTGTCGGTCGCCCCTTCGCTGCCATTGGCTGAGGAGTTTGCGTCAAAGCGTAGCTGGCGACATTTGCTTCTCAGCAAATCTCCCCGCGAGAGAGAGAGACAGACCCCAGCTTCGAGTCCTCCAGACGTTTTCATTGGCCAGCCCTCTCTACAAATCCAACTCCAGCAACTTCCCCAGAACAGACTAACAAATCATAACCGCATGTATTTTACCATCATAAACGCTTTTGCACTATCCCATACATTGGTGCAAGTGTTGAAGATTAAAGTTTTGTCGGTATTTTTATTCGAATATATCCAAAGCGACAGTTACTTTTGATTGTTTACATTACAGGATTTCGAGAGAGCTATTTTATTCAAGGAAAGAACTGGACAAAGAACATTCTACTCCGGCACACAATCGAGAGTAAGTTGCCATTTATTATGATCATTTTTATTATTATTATTATTAGACTATTATTATAGCCTACCATTATATGTATAGGAGTCGTAATTGTTGTACAACAAAAGGATGTATTGGCTACCTATTAGCCTATACGCTATACAGACAACATCCCACAGCAGAAATATATATCAATTAAATGAAATTAACAATATAACAATACAATTCATTAGATAGTGTATTAGGCCCTATTAGGTCACTGTGTTTGGACAACTATTTATGGTCAATTAACACCTTGCATAACCTGGAGAAAGAGAGAAACGTCCTGACACATGTTAATCGAAGGATTAAACAAAACTCATTAGACCATTGAACACTCTGGTGTGTATTGTGTATGGATCTTCCATTTTAGCCTGAAGCCTACTGTAGGAAACTGGAAAACAGTTTTATGACACAGTTTCTGTCCTAAATGTGACAATGAATTCTGTAATTTTAAAACTCAGCGCTAGTTTGTAGCTACATTTATAGCCAAATAAGGCTAATAATTTGAGCCGTAATTTTGTCTTCAACATAAATATTGTATTGGAGAAATTTGAATAGCTAATATTTGTTCTACTCTTTCGATTACTTTCTTCAATCTGAATGCATTCCAGTGAATGTTCTCAGTTGGTGTGAAAATACATGCAGACAAAGGGCGATAATTGAGGAGGCGTGTAGTGAACCCTCTTTCCGCCTGTACAACACCTCCCTCCCCTACCGTCCTATATGGAACGGACAGTCGTGACAGGGCACGCGGGAGGGTCCTGGCAATTCTCTGAAATATAGCCTAACATCTCAAACATTTTGCTCTTTTTTTTAGCGTATGAGCTGTTTGCTTTGGTTTATACAAATTACGCTTGACCTACAGCTTAAATAACAAATGGCCCACATTTGCTTAAAAAAATCGTTTTATTTGTTAGAGGGACAGGTGTGTTTGTCCGTAACAAAAAGTCTTACAATATTTTCTAACACTTTAATATCGATTGAGTAGCCTAAAAAACACTATCTGGAAATGTGTTAGTCAAGTTATAGACCTGATGTTTCTTTTAAAAATATAGCCTATAGGCAAACATTTAGCATAGTCCTATATTGATTTGTTTCCATTAGGCTATCCATATGTCTAACAACAACGAAAAACGTCGTATGAACTGTTTTATTATGATTCTGCATGGCATATGGATATTAAATGAAAGAGAAGAACCTGTCTTATTTTCTTCAGCCTGCAAAATTATTATTATTATGACTGAATGCAGTGCAGAGTTGAGGATAGCGTCCTGTAATTAGGCTGCGCGTGCCACCCGGATTATCTCGTTAATTCATCAACATAAACATTTATCATAATTAATTCTTGGACAGGGTAATTATTATTGAGCGGGTGTGCAACTGGTAGACGAAGTCTGTTTAAAGTGTGACAGATTGAGTGGAGGGAAAAAAACCGTTGGATGGATATTAAAAAATGCCACTCCGGTCGAATAATCAAGAGACACTGGGGAGGGGGGGGGGTACCATAAATGTTATTTAAACCAGTTCTCCAGGTTTAAATATTCCAATAGTATAGAATTGTTCAATCTTTATGAAGATACTCATGGAACTAAGTTGTTAACCTCTCTTTAAATCAGACATATTTAAAGTCATTGAGAAAGTGTTTTTCCACAACCATGGCGTTTTTGGATTCAATTTCTGCGGGGGACCAGAACGAAAAAAGTATGAAAATGAATGCACTCACTACTGTAAGTCTCTCTGGATAAGAGCGTCTGCTAAATTACTAAAATGGAAATGTCCATGCTCTATAGGCTACCTGAAGAGAGTGCATAACCTACTATCAAATACATTCAAGTTAGTCCTGTGCTGTGTCATTAGTCAGTTCAACAACTGAATATTTCCGCGAGTAATATTATTTTTTGATTGATTCATAACCAATGTCAATAAATCATTAATTAAGCATGTATTTACCAATAAATGACATTATTTAGGCCAATTAAAAGGGAACTAGGCCTATATACTCCAGGCCCTTCATGAATCATCTACATTGTCTAAATAGGTTACTTTATAGCAGTTTGATTGGCAGGGCTGATGTTTCCTACAGCCCAAGGCTGAGGGTTTTTTAATGGGTTTTAACACCTTAAATTAGTCAAGAGGCGTTTTGACAGTGGGAGATAGGGGAGGGAGTTAGCCTATAACTGCTAATAGGGTTGGTTGCCTGTTTGGTTAACTCAAGTCCCCTAAGCGTGGGCCTCGTTATTAAAACATTTCGATTGCCTTCTGAACGTTATTCAACCTTGTAAATCTAATTACAGCAAGCAATTAATTAGGATGGAAATTGAGAAGAACCTATTGGGCACAGTCGAGTTCCATACTACTTTTAAATTGTTAGCTGAAGTAGCCTTCTTTTTTCACATTTGAATGGCATCCTATTCACGTTTACAGCGATTACTGGTGCGGACAAAACCAAGAGGCAGGGTGAAAAGCTTGGCCTAGTGAAATGGCTACAGTACAAAATGGGCCCGATAAGTTGACTGCATTGTTAGCTACTTTTCGCCAAAGGGTTTTTTGTTATCAGTCTCATTTATCAGGCCTACAGTGTCTTTGTCTCGGCAAATGGCCCCCAATCAATTCCCTTATATTTGAGACAATTAGCTGGGCTCTATGTAAATGATGATCCTTGCTGCGTCCCAATGTGTGTGCATTTGAGCGACTGTGTTTTGTTCTTTGAGAGTACTTGTTGCAATTAAGGATGTTGCTTTTTTGGCCTGGGGTGTTGGAGGGGGGAGTGGGGGGAGGGAGGAACGTTTGTCAAGATGAGCCACGCTCTCTTGAAGAGGACAGCTGGGGCTCTGGGACTGTTTTAAGAGCACACTGCGGTTGGATAGGGTTTATTGTCAACTAATCACAGCGCTGAGTCCATCAAATGCTATTTAAACTGGATGCAACTTGCTTTGCTCAATTTCTTCTCTTTTTATGATTTTTGCAATAGGCATTCAGCGGCAGAATCGAGACGTCGAGAAAAAGAACCAATAAACAACCAAGGACATCTAACGGGCCATACCCAATTTTCAACATTTTCTCCAACTTTACCCCCCAGTCCAACATTAGCATGATGTCGTATCTCAAGCAACCACCTTACACAGTCAATGGACTGAGCTTAACGACCTCCGGAATGGACCTTCTGCATCCATCCGTGGGCTACCCAGGTAAGTTCCAGGACTTTTTACGCGTGTGCATGGATGCTTTAATAATTTATGTCAACTCTTCATTTGATTAGATTTTCCAATTAGGGTCAAATCACGTAAAGCCATCATGGATATAATGCCTCTGGTTACTGATTTATATCTAAAACATGCTTTTTAACACCAAGGGATTAATGTTAATAATGCATTATCATAATGCTGAAATGAGGCAAGACATCAACTAAATTTTGCATTCTGTTGTACTGACTTGAAAATTCTTATTTCACTAAATGTTTGTAAAATGTCATTGGTCCTGAATTCGTCTTAGCCCTGCATAGCAAATATATGTTATTAAACAATGTTGTTTCACAGTTGTGTCTCAATATCCCTACTTTATATTCTGATAATCTTATGTGGGTAGAATTAACATTTTTAGTTATGTGCATATGTTTATTTTCAACAGCGACGCCCCGCAAGCAGAGACGAGAAAGGACGACTTTCACACGCGCCCAACTTGACGTTTTAGAGGCACTGTTCGGCAAAACTCGATATCCTGATATATTCATGCGCGAGGAGGTAGCACTGAAAATCAATCTGCCAGAGTCTCGTGTACAGGTGAGTGTTGACACAGGCACAAATACTCCCTATCACTGAATAATACATTTCCGCTGTTTGTGGCAACTCAAACGAGAGGAGACAGATGGCCATAACAGTAATTGGCATGGCATTCATAAACAGAAGCTTTGAAAAACAAAATAGACTACTACTCAGACTACGTTTACTGTGTCAAGCAGTGCTTTTCAACATCAGTATAATAACACATCTCCGAAGTCTATGATCAACACAACACACTTTTTCAAAATTATCTGGTTCATACGTAAAAGCCTATTATGTGACGCAAATAGGCTTTTACGTGTGAACCTTTCCTTACTGTTTGGGTGATTAATTGTGTTTGCTATTTTGTGTTTATTTTAGGTTTGGTTTAAGAACCGAAGGGCAAAGTGCCGCCAGCAACAACAGCAGCAGCAGAACGGGGGGCAGAACAAAGTGCGACCAGCCAAAAAGAAGAGTTCTCCAGCCAGGGAAGCGAGCTCTGAGAGCGGGGCGAGTGGCCAGTTCACACCGCCCTCAAGTACTACTTCAGTCCCTTCCATATCAACCAGCACCGCACCGGTATCTATTTGGAGTCCAGCTTCCATCTCTCCACTGGCTGACCCTCTTTCTACATCCTCCTCCTGCATGCAAAGATCCTACCCAATGACCTACACACAGGCCTCGGGATACAGCCAAGGCTATGCCGGATCAACGTCATACTTCGGCGGAATGGACTGCGGTTCTTACCTTACACCCATGCACCACCAGTTGTCTGGCCCCGGGACGACACTCAGTCCTATGAGCACCAACGCCGTCACAAGCCATCTGAACCAGTCCCCTGCATCCCTCTCCACTCAGGGCTACGGAGCCTCGGGGCTAGGCTTCAACTCCACGGCGGACTGCTTGGATTATAAGGACCAAGCCGCATCCTGGAAGCTGAATTTCAATGCCGATTGCTTGGATTATAAAGACCAGACTTCATCGTGGAAGTTCCAAGTCCTGTGAAAAGAACAATATGGCTATGTAAACTATTCAAACGATGATAATGATGATAAATCAAACATATAGCCCTGCCATCCTTCAATAAGATATATCCGTAAAATACTGATTATTCGTGTCGCCGGTAAGGAACTTCGAGAGAGAAAGAGAGAGGGGGGGGGGGGGGGAGGGGGGCGACTCTCCGTAGCGGCTCGTGTTGTTGGCATGAAGTTTAGCCCGGTCCAGCAGAAGAGAAGTCATAATTTATTTTAGCACTGGCAAAGATATTTTATTTTCATTAACCTCACAGGTTGAAGCCATCTCACCTGTCTGTCAGTGTGTATGTACCTCTATGCTTACAGTACAGCACCTGTTGGTTAATTGAAGGAAAACTTGAAGTCGACTCGTAGTAACTTATGGTACATCACAGCCACGGACAAATCCTTATTCAAGAACAACATTGGTAGAGGAGCCAATCTTTTGGTTAAGTGCTTGGGATGGACAGGCTTCATTTAAGCCTCTTACAACTTGCCGACCTATTGGCGGAGGAACACTTTGACCAGGAATGTTGTGTGGACTGCGCTCCCCCGAGGCGACACGGATTGACTACTTTATTTAAGAAAAAGTGTTTATAAGGAATCAAAATGTAGTTTCTAAGAGACAATCAGTGTGTGTCTTATATAAATGGTACATATGTGTTTGTTTTTTAAATCTGTGCTAGCCTTCGAAACTGTGATCTGTTGTATTGTATGCAATTTGTGAGCTCCCTCGCATCAGCGATGACTCTCTGCTGTGATTTTAATAGATTTGTAACTTTTTGAACAACAAGAAAATAATGGATAATGGTTAAATAATGATTATTGCAAGAGACAACCTGACTGTCCAAACATATGGTAGAACATCTGAGGGGATACTGGAAAAGAAATTCGATTGCTGAGACCTCTCTGGACTTAGCCTAGCGCGTCCCTATCCATTGATCACTCACGTTGATTGTGGATCCCTAACATGGCTCCAAAAATGGTGTGACCCCACCGCTGAACAGACATAAATAAAGGTCCTGAGATCAGACCCCCTCATTTATCAATGAACTAAATATGGATTCACTATTGACTGTGTGTGTGTGTGTGTGTTGATACATATTTATGTATTTTACAACGTCATCCGTGGACATCAGATATGGATTAAACCCTGTGGAAGTAGGTTTATATGTATGTTCCCTTACCTTGAATTGAACAAATAAATATTCATAGGAAGAGCCATAATACTATTTATTGGATGAATTGACAGAGAATGCACGTTGGATATGTTTATTGCAAAATATTGACTTGACTTCAGCCTTTCAAGCAAAAATTCAAACAAAATCTTGGTAGCCAAAATATATTGCAGGAGGCCTATGCCATGATATTATTTTACCCCAGATTACGATATTTTCTAAACGAAATTAATGAACGAATTGAATTGAGGTGTGTTAATTAGGTCTGTAATTGCTATCTTAGTAAGCAATCATTAGCCACACTTGGCCGTTCAATATCCTCCAATCAGTCTCAAACGGTAAACACGCAGCCTACTGTCTACATTGACCATTATTATAATAAATAAAACAATAATGGTGTTTCAGTCATACATTGGATAAATAATACCAGAGTAGGCCTATTTCAAGTCATACAATATAGTTGTTGCTCTTTTCTTTGTCAAACCCACAGACACAAAACATGGATTTGACTCTACGACGTTAAAACCGTGGTAGGCTACGATGACAGTGAATAAATAGGCTACGATGACAGTGATCAGCCTGCGTCGTTTATTTTTGCTATACAAAATAAGAGTTTAGGGCCTATGTATTTCTGGAACAGCCAGGGTATAGCACATTTTTTATATGTTGCTTTTTCTTAGTTTCCGGTCCCTCATTTCAGATAGTCTCAGCGACAGGAATGTGCTTCTTGGGAAAGTAGTGTTAATCCTGGCCTCAAAAAGAAACTAATCCCAATATTTTACTAGCGGGGTTTCTTTAGGGCACAGTCATTCAAAGACCGCCGCATGCTTCTGCCCAACCCTGCATTCCAAAAGCTGGCCTACCGTACCAGTTCGTTAAAAGCAGCCTCTCTACAAACACACTTTGACTGAGTTTTTGTTCAACTCATGGATTGACTCGATCTCTACAAAAATAATGAGGTTATAGCAACGATTCATGCCACTTAGTAATAATATTGTTAAACTGAAGCTGCCCATATTCTGCAAACTTTTTCCGAAATCAATTAAAGGGTAACAAAAGATGTCTGATTAGTTAAGTTATTCAAATATCTTGAAACACAGCTCTCTGGAAAGTTCCACTACGACTCGTCATTGCACAAAGTTTCAAGCCTGCCTTGATAGTATTTTTTTTTTTTTTAAGAATCTGATTTAGGGGGTGCACTGTTTGAGAACAATTGGCACCCCGGAGTCCTCTGGAGCTCAATGGAGAACTTCTACAAAACTAAATCTGGCGAAGGCAAAGAAAGTGGGTGGGGAAAGGGTTTTACCGTCGGCTCCGGGTTATTTTTGAAAGTCTGACTCTGAGTATTTAACGTTATTGTGAGTTGACTGAGGCAAAGTCAGACAGGCAATCGAATCTTTAATTACTCCATGCCTATGCAGTAATTGTAAGAAGTCGAACATTCAATTAGCATCCTTGACATTGCCAATAATCTCTCTTTCATTCGAGTCCTCAGTAAAAGAAACACACTAATTAAAACCCGGGTTTGAAATAATTGAACCATTAAAAAGAGGGCTAAAGATTTGGATTTCATTCTTTTTATTCCATTTTATCCCTTAGTTCAGAAAAAGTGGTGACTGAACCGTGTGTGCGTGTGCGCGCGCGTGTTTGTGTGTGCGTGTTGGTGTTCGTGTGTGTAATGTAAATCATCATTATTATCAGCTATAATAGATGGTTAGTTTAGATGTAAGTGAAAGTTCAGTTGTATCAACCTAAAGGTCTAGTTGAGTGCAAGAAGCCTAGTAATTGTAAAAAAAAATTATAATAATACATTTTAAAAACGTATATGTAACAAACAATGAAACAATAATCATTCAAATGTAAACAATAGATGCAGTTGTCTGTGGCATGCATGTTAAAGAGATTGCGTCTCCTCGTGCAGTGTCAACTGGCCTCTGCCCTCCAGACTGTACAATGTGTTTCCATGTTTGAAATTGAAGGTCACTTGCAGGAAGATTTATATAATAACGGACAACTTTCGGTCGGCTATAAGCATTTGGTTTGACCATAAATGATCAGTGTTCATAAGGGGAAATCCCAAATATAAGCGCACGTAATTTGGATATGTGTGTAAAGTGTGGAATTAATTTTAGGCGCAGGAATTAAGGATTCGGATTGGGCCCTAGCGCACAGAGCCTGGTTCCGCTCTAGGTTTCGTCACTGTTTGCTCTTTGGGGTTTTAGCCTGTGTTTCTGTATAATCACTTTGTGACAACTGCTGATGTAAAAATGGCTTTATAAATACATTTGATTCATTCACAGCACATAAGCTATTCATGAGAGATTCTAATGGAAATATAACAAAAATCAACTAACTCATACAATGCAATAAAAACCCTTTGTAATTAGGTTTAACACAAGTTAAATAACAACATGTATACTATCTATGAATGCTCATACTCAACAAATATTATTTTAGAGGTCAAATCGGCTGCTAAATAACTGTCAGACCAGGCTGGGCTGGGCTGTGGCTGGGCTGTGGTTGGGCTGTGGCTGGGCTGTAGCTGGCTGGCTGGTCAGACAGTGTAGTACAGTAGGGTTGACATATTCCGTTGAGGAGAAACTCTAAGCAGGGAAACTTTACGCACAACTTTACGCACATGCACACCATGGTGATAACTGATGATAACAATAAAAATAATAGACCCAATGAGAATAATAATAATAATGCTAAAAATAATACTAATTAATAATACTAAGAAGACAAAATCACAACCATCACCATCATCTAAAGCTTTTTCATCCAACTGTCTCCTTTTCTTTTTATGTCAGATGGTCCAACACCATCCGTAGACAGTTGCTTTCATTTTTGGTGTAATTCTCATTTCTGGATTAGGTTTAAAATACAGGATTCAATCTTGCTATGTCACATGCTTGTGCAAAACACCCATTGCATTTGTAGACCTATCATTAAAATAAATGAGCCACTAACTATCCATATGTGTTCCTCCATATGAAGGATGTGATTTATTTACCTTCCTAATGTGTTTAATCATCGAGATCTAAGGAAGACGCAGGATAAATCATTCACCTAAACAATGCACTAATAATCAGGTCTTGTTGATAAGTGCAGTGACATTCTGAGGCACAACAGGCTCACTGAGGGTTATAACTTTTGAAAGTGATATTTTAAGCGTGCACAAGTGACGGTGAGATTAGACGCCAGGTGCGCATACCCCATATTGAAGACCCCATTCCTACAGTCAGACTCGGAGTTTTAATAAAAAGCAAGCCGCACTGAAGAGCATATGGGACCGGCAGACGCTGCATTAATCCCTCCGATCTTTTGTTAACATCACAACAATAGGCTGCACTTAGCCTACAGCACTCCTGGTCCTGCCAGCCATGCACCGCATCACCATAACCACCGTCGGGAAGGCCCACACCAAGTGCTCACTGGAGACGCCCGGATGCAACCTGCGCAAGACGCGTGAGTGGCCCGCGTGATGTTGGGAAAAATTTTACAAGCCCTAAAACGCATTCCCAGATTATTACCTCAAAGTAAGTGAACATGATCTCTGATTACAGGCTACGAGGCCATCGACTGACGCTTCAACAAAGAAACAGGTGATGAGCACCTTCTTTTAGACAGGATCAACTATTATTGGACATTCATTCATAAAATAAATAAAAACGACAATATCCAAATGTAAATGTGTATTATTAATATAATTAATGATAGCGTACTATGTATAGGGCTATTGGTAGTTTATTAGAAGTCAAGTCAACCGTTATCAGTTGATAACGATTTAGGAATGAGGACCACGATAATGAGTTTACATTTATGACAACCGCGTCCACTATTGTGCTGACAATGACAATTATTGCTATATTCTTTTGGTTGAACTTTTTCATATATCAGACGATATACCGTTTAGGAAGGACATTATATTCCAGACAGATTTATTTAGGCAAGAATATGGTCTGGAAAGTGGGAGTAGGCTAATGTGTCCCTAATTCCAAATGTTGGCAAGCAACAGCTTAAAAGAACCATCCTGCAAAAATAGTATGCAAAAGACTTTCTCATTATCAGTTCGAAAAGCTTCAATTTGTTCCCCCTTTTCTTTTGTCCTTTCCATCAGTCTCGGGTATGGATACAAATCCTCTATGGCTTGGAACATATATACTGTCGAGAAATACTGCATATATGGCTACATGTAAACAAAACACCCATCATTTACTTTGAGCAATGAAAAACTGGCACACTATCCGTATGCTACACATGCAGACCTCTCAAATTAGCGATTTGGAGAAGAAAAAAAAATATATAATTATAAGACACTCTCAACCAATCATGATGAGATTTGTGCAGAATTCGACTTGAACCATCAATGAGACCTTTTGGCAAATGTTTAATGATTCAAGAAAAACGGAAAAAAAGATGAATGGTGTTAGGGAGAGTCGTTGGTGTTAGGGAGAGTCGTTGGTGTTGGGGAGAGTCGTTGGTGTTAGGGCGAGTCGTTGGTGTTAGGGGGAGTCGTTGGTGTTAGAGGGAGTCGTTGGTGTTACTACTACAACTATTACTACTACTACTACTACTATTACTACTGCTATTACTACCACTACTACTACTATTACTACTGCTATTACTACCACTACTACTACTATTACTACTACTACTATTACTATTACTACTACTACTACTAAAGTACAATAATAATAATAATAATATCAAACATTAATTCAGCACTATCCCTCTTATCCAGGCTCAGCAAACACAGCCCTATATTTTCTGCATTACTTATTTAAGTTTGTAACATCATCAGTGAATTTGATAATCTTGCCAAAGATTAAATTAAAAGGGTTTTGTACCCATAATAACAGATTTAGATGTTTTAAAATGAAATCTAACAGGATTGGAGTAAACCACTAAAAAGCATGTGATTTTAATTTGTTCGACTGCTCACACAAATCCGTGGATTTACAGAGATCTGGAACTGATAATAGTACAGCAGGACTAGTTGGAGGTCTGATAATAGTACAGCAGGACTAGTTGGAGGTCTGATAATAGTACAGCAGGACTAGTTGGAGGTCTGATAATAGTACAGCAGGACTAGTTGGAGGTCTGATAATAGTACAGCAGGACTAGTTGGAGGTCTGATAATAGTACAGCAGGACTAGTTGGAGGTCTGATAATAGTACAGCAGGACTAGTTGGAGGTCTGATAATAGTACAGCAGGACTAGTTGGAGGTCTGATAATAGTACAGCAGGACTAGTTGGAGGTCTGATAATAGTACAGCAGGACTAGTTGGAGGTCTGATAATAGTACAGCAGGACTAGTTGGAGGTCTGATAATAGTACAGCAGGACTAGTTGGAGGTCTGATAATAGTACAGCAGGACTAGTTGGAGGTCTGATAATAGTACAGCAGGACTAGTTGGAGGTCTGATAATAGTACAGCAGGACTAGTTGGAGGTCTGATAATAGTACAGCAGGACTAGTTGGAGGTCTGATAATAGTACAGCAGGACTAGTTGGAGGTCTGATAATAGTACAGCAGGACTAGTTGGAGGTCTGATAATAGTACAGCAGGACTAGTTGGAGGTCTGATAATAGTACAGCAGGACTAGCTGGAGGTCTGATAATAGTACAGCAGGACTAGTTGGAGGTCTGATAAAGCAGAATATCACACATTCTTTTCACATAGTCCTACTGTAACATATTGCTCATGCCTGGTTATAAGCTACAATGAATACTTTTTACTGAGCAGACCAAGGTTTTTGACTTACTTGTTATTATTCATTTGAATGATCAAAATAGTTTCAGAGATTAAAGGTGCATACTAACACATATTCCATTGAGGTCCAAAAGTCAGATCAAAAAGTGAAAAATAATATTTGCTAGCTGTAGCTAATAATATCTATGTGCAAATCAATAACAAATGTTGTATTCCTCTCTGAACAGTTGCTGGGATGCAGCACTATTTCACTAAATACTACATGGTTTGTTAAGTCATTAAAAACTGATAACATTCACAGGCTATTGATGTCAGGGGCCAGTAAGTTTCTTACCCTGCTTGTCTTCTGTTCCCTCACAGAAGATTAATATGGACGTTTATCGGGCCAGTTGCTAGGGCCTTTTCAAGGCGTTGGCGGTGTTTCTCATTAGAACATGATGTAGCCTCGACCTACTTGTATGATAGGTGGGTTTGAAGGGGGGTAGCGTGATCCATTACATTAGGAAGAATCATATTTTGTTGGAAAACTCAACTCCAAAAGATGATTACAGGATCTCAGCATATGTTATAATAAAACCACATGTTATTATGTATATTGGTCAAGTTAATACCTAGTCAGTTAATGTCTACCTAGTTAGAACTAAACATGGAGTCCATGTAGGACCAGGGATTTAACAGCTCTTGGATTAACAGAGCATTCCATGAGAGGAAACATCTATCAACCCCCCTTTGACTAACAAACCATAAATAAAAAATCTCCTTAAGAGACAAATGGAAATACTTTTATGGTGGATTACATGTATCTAATGTCCTCCACGCAGCGGCTTGATGGGGACTAAAGTGCTCGAAATGAGGTGGAATGCGAAATGATAATCGCCTGATCAACAAATATTCCCAGAACTGACAACCCTAATGGTCGTTGGTGTGGCCACAAGCCATATAATAATATGATTTAACTGTAGACATCAGCTGTGTTTGGAAAGGTCATGCGAAATTCATATTATCCTCCACATATGTTCTCTAATCCTAGAAATCTATAACGTCACTTAGGCCTGTATAAAAGTGTACAGGCCTACCTAAGCATCATCCATCAATCAACTCGACAGGGAAACTAGAGAAAAATGGTGATGCAGACTATATCCAACGCATGAAGGCTTTGATCTAAACAAACATAAGAAAACAGATTCATGATTCGATGCTGGATGACTCACCACTACACTCTCACCCAAAGCGCGTCCCAGTGAGCGAGGCACTTCTCTCTCCCACATGATCCCACTGAGACACCTCATTATGGCAATTAGGCAGGTGCACGCGATGAGGCCTCTGATAATTAAGGCTACACCTTTCTAACGAACTCTCGGCAGCTCTTAATCTCCAGCAAACAAGATACCCTTGTGTGAAAGTGTATAAGGAACCAGAAATTAATTAGCTGAAACCAACAGATTACAGTTGAGAGACCCCCCTAGATGGACAGCGGTTAGTAACGAGACTAGAAGTTGGGAATGGGATGAGGTTAATGTAGAGCACCCCCGACAGACAGCACTACAGCTCCTTTTATTTCATTTTTTCCCCATTAAGTGTTATACATCAATGAACTGTTTCGAGTTGTCATCCAGACAGAGTCTAAGCCTTTTTGAAGTCATGGCGCACAACTATGCACCCAACGTGCTTTGAATATCTATTATGGGAAGCGAAAGCATAACTTTTTTCACTGAAATTCTAGAACACCAATACTTATCCACTTTTCCACTCAGATCAGAGCCTTTTCACTTATTCTTTGCTTCAAGATGAAAATCTCATATTCACTGAGAGGTTATTGTTATCAATGTGGGCACATGATAAGGGAAAGGAAAGGACTTGCTGTCCTCCAAGCCCCTCTCACTGTTATTCAACTGTGTTTCTTGTTCTGTAGGCCTACTTCATAATACGTCCACAAAGGCTCAGATTGCATCGAATTGTTAGGAGAAAAGGTGACTGAGCCCTCACTGGACCACTTCATTATCTTGATCAAAGGCAGGAGAAATCTGATCCCTCATTCAAGGTTGAATTGTGTTCTTCGTGGTGTAGGGGGTATGTTACCCAAAGCACTGTTCCAAGGCCAGTTTCACTGTTGACTTCTCAATGGTTGAGAGAGAATTCATGGGTTGCACCTTTGTCACTTGGTCGCAATTTTTGGCGCTCTCAATCTTAGCTAGCTAGCTAAAGTTATACTGCATCTAAAGTCAATCTGTCAATCTGGAGACATCACAACGATGACAAAAGCTTGTCCTACTAATTACTTATTCTTTGCAACCTGGACTCAGGGGTAGACATTACATAGTAAATGCAAATTCGCAACACCAATTAGTATAATATGTTACGTTTCATATGGTATGTATTAATTTGCGGATGTCCATCATCCATTTTGTATATGTTATGAATTTAGTACAATATATTACGAATTTGTTAAATGTATGATATGTTACGAATTCCAAATTGTTGTGGCTAACGTTAGCTAGGTGGCTAATGTGAGCTAGGCTAGGGGATAAGGGTTAGGAGTTAGGTTAAAGGGATAGGGGAAGGGTTAGTTACTATGCTAAGTAGTTGCAAATTAGCTAAAAAGTAGTAAGTAGTTCCAAAGTTGCTAATTAGCCAATAATGCTAAAGTTGATCTTGACCTTTAGGTTCGTTCAGCCTAATTTGAGTGTCCCGGATTTACATTTACTATGTTATGTCTAGTCTATGAGACCAGGCTGCCTTTTGAAATATCCTGTGTTTCCAAGCCACAGTAATGCTCTTTAGACAAAATCTTCATCAGCGCCCATTGAGACTGCATTGAGTAGAATGCTCAGCTGGGCATTAGTCCTAAAACAAACGTTAAAAACATTATTGTGACGAAACGTGCAACCTATGAATAGGGTCGGATTATTGAGGCTGGATATAGAACTTTGCGTTTTGGCAACCAGTGCCTTGATCCCTCTCTACCACAGTGACTGGGGTATAATCGGACATTTGACCCTCATGACTCACACCCTTCCCCTAAAGCTTCATGTACCACCATGTCCCTGTGGAGTATAGGGGTGCACAGCTGAGCACAACACATTTTTGTGAATATTAAAGATGTGAAATGTACAAAGTGCTTACTGTCATTTAGGCTAAGTAAAGAATATTAGTCGCAATGTAACAAGTATAAGAGCAGTGTGTCAAAGGAGAATGGAGGAAACACAGAGAGAGACCACTTCCATCAACATTGTCCCTCACATCCCTCCCTTCAGACCCTGTTCCCACCTCCAGGACACCTTGAATAATTTCTTTTTTTTATTTTACAGTGCAGGATCAGGGGAAGCTGCTCCAGCTGTCACAATACCATCAGCTGTAACCCACGCAGGCCCAGGTCCACCATGCTGCTGAGCTAAGGGAGAATTAGACAGAATGAGGAGAGCCCAGTCTGCGTGCCCTGCTCCACTCCGCTCTGCTCCCAATCATCTTACTGCTCTGCCCTCCTATTACCCTCCTTGGCCCATCCAACACTACTGCTGGATTCAGACCCCATGTCCTACTGGGCCTGCCCACACCACAGCAGACCATAACCAGCCACCAGCATAATGCTTGCAGAGGCTCAGCCAGGTGTAGTTATGGTAGGCTAAACCAGGCACAGATATTAATATAACTAACTGATGGAAGTCTTTTTGATAAAGGCACATAAACACATTAGTATATGCATTTTATTACACAGAAACAACACAATAAAAATGTAATAAATCAAATACAAATGTAATAAACATCCAAAAAGCTGAGTCCCATTCCACTTTACAACATTGAATAAATGATATGTGTTCCTCATCAGTTCATCAAACTCCTGCCATTTTTGGCTTTTGTTTTCTCAATTAGTTCTCCGTTCCAGCCGACTCTATTCCCACTGCATAAATACGCCAGTGTTTTGGCTTGGAAGTGGAGCCAACAAACACATTGCCATGTCATGTATAGTATCTGTCTCATGTTCTCTGGGTCTATGAGCCAGTATGACAGGCCACTGAGCCCAGACAAGACAACAGGGCATCACTTACTGAACGCCAAGCATTTAATATGGCTTAGGGGTACTGGTCTGATTCAAGTGAAATCTTACAAGAATAGTGAAATCTTACTTATAAGGCCTATTTGACAGTTTTCCAATGTCTTCCATCTACCTCTTCTAATCCCCCCATTCCCCTCCACCTGTTTGTCTCTGGTTTGCCTCCCTCTCTCGTGAGACCTTATGGGGTGGTAGCTGGGGCTGGGTGAGGCGAGGGAGTCGTTGGGTATAGGGACAGATGCAGCCTCTTCCCTCCCCTCTCGCTATCTCCCCTCTCTCCCCCCTCCCCTCCCCTACCCTCCCCTACCCACCTATTTGGGCCAAACATTAGGGCTGAGCGGCCGCACATGTGCCATACCAGCGGCTTGGCCACCAGTTATTATCCCACCCCAGACAAAAGGGTATTTAGGCAGGCCGGGGGCAGCCTGCCTGCCCAGGGGGAACACAATGCCATGAGGCTGGCGGGCCTGTGGCCGCAGGCTCCTGAATCACGTGCCCGCTTGTGTGTGTGAGCGTCAGGGGGCATCTGTTATGTGTGTGTGTGTGTGTGTCACCCAAGGTATTATGCCATGGAGGGGTTGAGGGGGGGGCAGGAAGAGAGGGGGGGGGGGGGGGGGCATAGGGGAAAGGGAGGGGACTGGGAATGTTTAAAAACAATTGTATCCATTATGATTAAATGAGGTCTTCAAAGAAATGCATTGTGGGCTCTAGCGTTGCCCACTCATAACAGGTCAGTCTCCACTGCTGTTGACATACACACGGCTGTCCGTTACTGCTGTTTAATAGTGCAGTTATAGGGTATTGGGTTTTATTGTTGTATTTTTATTACTGATTGCTATCTATTATAGTATAGAGTAGTAGGCAACTATCGTAATCCCTTTACTGATACAGCGTCAGTATGAGGTGCCATACATTCTGAAACATAACTAATGAATGAAGTTCAATAAATACAGCAGGCATTCTATACATTTGGGAACCCTCCCACAGTCCTCCAGCACCCCCTAGTTGAAACAGTTTTCAGTCCAATCCCCTCATTCTGTAGCCTGGGGTATTCAGCCCCTGATTCAAGACCTGTCTGAACTGGGCCTCTATAGCCTGCTGATGGCTGATCCACCAGAGGTTTTCACCAAAGGATGGAGTCTCTGTGTATGTCACGAGGTGAAAAAGTGAGAGGTTCTTAGGATCTAGGTTGAGCAGGCAGCGTGAAGTAGGCTGGAGGCAGACAACAGTGGATCAGTTTTTAACATTTATTTTGAAGGCATGGCTTTCTCCATTAAACTTTTCAAATGTTAACCATCAATTCATTGAGTTGTCCATACTTTGCCTCCACTTATCAGTTACTCCATTTCCATTATTTTACTTTAAAAACCCTGCTAATTGAAATCACAAATACAAAACCAACATGAAACAAAAAGGGGCACAGGAAGCGCAGCAAGCCCAGCAGGCAGGTGCCGTTTTCGCCATTATAACTTTCAACCCCAAATCCATTTGCTCTCACCAAGCATAGCTGCATAAAGGGTCCACCATGCCAGACATCATGACTTCCTGTGGGTGGCCACCTAGAACACAAAAACAGGGGGGTTTAAATACAGGTAGGGAACATTCAATTAACCAATGCGATTGCTTCCTGTAATAACAAGGTAATTAGTCACACCTGTACTTCAACCATGGGCTGCTGCTTCAGGGCAGTAGGGATAATGCCTTATTCACTCATAGGAAAAGATTGTTGTTTCACAGATGAATAAAACAGATGAAATGAAGTGCTTGTGTTGGTCTTTGATTTATTAACTCCTTCAATCTGCGACAGGTTATTGGGGTAGTTTCAGAAGCATCTAGGAGTCACTGAGGTCAAGTCCCTCTTGGTTGTGATGATGAAGATCCTAACCTCCAGGTCAACTGAAAAATTAAACAAAGTATCAAACAACTAGTCAAATACGGAGTCCTGGAACATGCCAATTATCAACAACATCTTTGTACGTTGGGTGAGTAGAAGCAGTTAGTGTAGCTGTCACCTTAGTATCAACCTCCCGGGTGGCGCAGTGGTCTAGAGCACTGCATCGCAGTGCTAGCTGTGCCACCAGAGTCTCTGGGTTCACGCCCAGGCTCTGCCGCAGCCGGCCGCGACCGGGAGGTCCGTGGGGCGACGCACAATTGGCTTAGCGTCGTCCGGGTTAGGGAGGGTTTGGCCGGTAGGGATATGTGGATATTGTAAAGTGTAAAGTGGATATTGTAAGTGGTTGTTCCACTGGATATCATAAGGTGAATGCACCAATTTGTAAGTCGCTCTGGATAAGAGCGTCTGCTAAATGACTTAAATGTAAATGTATCAATTGTGGCGACGCCTTCCATTGTGTAGGCATAGAAACATAAACGTCCTTTGTCTGTCACGAATGTTGAATAAAATCTATATTTGAACTTACTCTGCCAATTGTCTGTGGGGCTGGTCCTTTAGTCGGTCGAAATTTGAGTCAAAATATCCACAGGAAAGTATTATTAAACAGACTTCAAAACGTGGGTCTCTGTGTGTGGCAATCAAGATTAGTTTGTTGCAGACCTAAGGCACGTGCACAAGACGGAAGTACATGCATGTGATGCATGCATACTAACCGTCTTGCAGGTGTTGTTTACATGGTTTTGCTCATGTACCAGGTGATAGAAATTTCAACGGCAGTACCGGTGCACTAAAAAGTCAGGGTAAATAATACTTTCCTGTGAGTATGGTCTCAAATTTCGACCCACCGAAGGGCCAACCGAATCGACAGACCTTACAGTAAGTTCACATCACATTTTATTCAACACTCTGGCTTGTAAGTAAACTAAGTTTAAGTTTTGCAGTGCTTTGTTTCAGACTGTAAACCAAGAATTGGTATCAAAGTCTGATTTAACTGTCACCTTAACGTGAGTGTTTCTATTTTCAATTGCACTTTATATTTCCATTCTATCTGCCATAATATAATCCAAATGATCCAGTCCGGGAGTTTTTTGTTGTTGGTATATTTGTGGATTATGAGTGGTTGTGACCCCTCGTATTGTGAGTTATGTTGACTTGTTGATAATAATTGTGTTGATGACGTGTATGTGCCCAGTCTACATCCTCTCAGAGGGCGAGCATGCATGTAGCTCTCATGTTATTGTCTATTGTGGCCGACCGGCGACAGCCTGTCCTCTGACACAGTAACGCATGGCTTGTGCCGTACTGACCTACAACTACCCCTCTTGTTTGTCAGCAGTTGTTTGGCCTACTTTCATTAACAACAACACATTTGTTTAGTTCTTAATTTCCATGAAAAAGGAATAAACAAAGCGGCAAGTGGGAGGGGCAGCTGAACGTTGGGGGAGAGGGAGGAGGAGTGATGGAGTTTAACAACAAGAACAATAGCGACAACAATGGCGACACCTAAAAGAGCTGACGAACAGTACTCACATGAATCGAGCAACAACAAAATGCAACTCTGATTAACGCTGCCTTAGTCAATTTTAATAGGCAGTGAATAATGAACAAAAGATAACAGCACAATGAAATAAAACTAACAAGCCCTCAACAAATGCTCCAGCATTGGTCCAGTATTTTCTTTGGAAGGAGCAGTTTTCATCAGAAACATAAATGATAATACATGCTACTAATCTGGATGGAAGAAGACCACAATAACAAAAAACAATGTCAAATAAATACATATTTTAACGCAATAGTTGTTCTTCATGACCTTATGGACCCCAACAGAAGTGTTTGCCACAGGTGACAGCAGGTCCTCAAACTGAATCAGCTGTTGAGTTTGCTGCCCCCCCCCCCCCTCCCTGGACAGTAAGGATGCTACAGTTTACTAATGAGTGTAGGCCATAGCTTTAAGAGTCCTTAATTAGTGGCACACTGACACAGCGCAGGCCCAGCGGGGGATGGGGGGGGCACACTGGGGAGAAGGGAGCAGGAGGAGAAGAAGCGCGGGGGGGGGGGGGGGGGGGGGGGGTTAGGAGGCAGACGGAGTAAACAAGAAGCATACTGTTGCACCTCCCTTCCCTCTTTTATACCTGAACATCATCAAATCTATCTAGTGCACCCCCGAAACGCAACATAGGAGTCCATAAATTCATTCACTCTATCTCTGTCGAATGTTTTTTAAATGACAGGGGGAACTCTTTCAAACTGAGTTGATTATCCTATAAACACAGTGTGCCATTGATATCTTGCAAGGTTAGGACATTGACCCTGCACACCCTGACCGAATGAAACACTAAGTGTGACAAACAAGCGAGACATCATGTTTGACTTGAATTATCAGCAGCCCCATAGGGGGGCAGAGGGACCAGTCCCCAGAGACAGACGAGTGTGTGTGGAATATTAACAGGGGATCACCAGTGACCAGTAGGTCAGGGGACTGGGCAGGGCAGTGCTGGGGAGTTGGGGACATTCCTTTAGCAGGTCTTTAATGTGATCTGGCTGGACATGCTCCCCATCAGGTGATCTGGGCACAGCCAGGCACACTTCTAGCACACAACCACCACAACCCTGGCGAGTGTGTGTTTGTCTTGCAGGGGGTGTGGGGTTGGGGGTCCCAGATGGGTTAATGGGAAGTTTAGCATCAGGATTACAATGCAACAGTGCCGGCTTCAGATTGAGTAACGATTACCCCAAGCGCACACTGTCTAAACCCCCCTACTCCTCCTCTACTGCCCACTTTCAACAACTGGGGATGGTTGTGGCCAGGCCACCGGTCACAGCGAGTCCAGGCACACGGCCAGTCAACCGCTCATCCTCTACAACAGGAAAAACACCACCTGGATCTCCCCATCCCATCCCTCCATCAGGGCCACTCAGGGCTGGTGGACTGATCTGTTTGTGAAATGTGTGTCCTGCCTCTGTCTGCCTACCCTCCCCACGGCGCCAGGCCCCAGCTAGCCTGCCAGGCAGGCAGGGAGAGAGAGGGAAATTGAACTGTTAAGTGCAGGGACGACAGCTCCACTAATTAAATTCCCCAGGTTAATCCCTGCCGATCAACTCATCACACTCTCCAGCCAGTCCCTGCAAGGAGAGAGAGAGGAGAGGGGGAGGGAGAACAAACAATAAACGTGATAATTTAAACAGCTACAATGGTCGCAAGCAAGAGAAGACAAAAGGACGGTAAAAAAGCAAAGTGAAATAATGAAACAATAGATGGCAGGATGGGTGTGCTTGGAACGGCATAGCCCTACTGTATTGTGCGCATGTTTCATGAAATGCATCTTTATAAACAAGCACTTAAACGAAACACGTCAAACAGAACACAGAGACAAACACCTGCCACTATTGACATATGTTAATATGACCAAGCTGTTAACATGCTAAAACATCCTGAACAATAGCCATTAGCCCACATGGCCTCTTCTGTACTGAGATGTAGAGCTACTGTATACATGCAATACAGACAGAATTCAAAGGATGTCCTGTATATGTCCAAACAAAGATACTCTCTCAGCTCAGTTAATAATTAATTTTACCAACCACTGCCTTCTGTCCAACTCATTTTATTATATATTATAGCTACAGTTGAAGTCAGAAGTTTAAATACACTTAGGTTGGAGTCATTAAAACTCGTTTTTCAACCACTCCACAAATTTCTAGTTAACAAACTATAGTTTTGGAAAGTCGGTTAGGACATCTACTTTGTGCATGACACAAGTCATTTTTTCAACAACTGTTTACAGACAGATTATTTCACTTATAATTCACTGTATCACAATTCCAGTGGGTCAGAAGTTTACATACACTAAGTTGACTGTGCCTTTAAACAGCTTGGAAAATTCCAGAAAATTATGTCATGGCTTTAGAAGCTTCTGATATGCTAATTGACATCATTTGAGTCAATTGGAGGTGTACCTATGGATGTATTTCAAGGCCTACCTTCAAACTCAGTGCCTCTTTGCTTGACATCATGGGAAAATCAAAAGAAATCAGCCAAGACCTCAGAATTTTTTTTGTAGACCTCCACAAGTCTGGTTCATCCTTGGGAGCAATTTCCAAACGATTGAAGGTACCACATTCATCTGTGCAAACAATTGTACGCAAGTATAAACACCATGGGACCACGCAGCCTTCATACCGCTCAGGAAGGAGAGGTGTTCTGTCTCCTAGAGATGAACGTACTTTGGTGCGAAAAGTGCAAATCAATCCCAGAACAACAGCAAAGGACCTTGTGAAGATGTTGGAGGAAACAGGTACAAAAGTATCTATATCCACAGTAAAACGAGTCATATATCAACATAACCTGAAAGGCCGCTCAGCAAGGAAGAAGCCACTGCTCCAAAACCAGCATAAAAAAGCTAGACTGCGGTTTGAAACTGCACATGGGGACAAAGATCGTACTTTTTGGAGAAATGTCCTCTGGTCTGATGAAACAAAAATAGAACTGTTTGGCCATAATGACCATCATTATGTTTGGAGGAAAAATGGGGATGCTTGCAAGCTGAAGAACACCATCCCAATCGTGAAGCACGGGGGTGGCAGCATCATGTTGTAGGGGTGCTTTGCTGCAGGAGGGAGTGGTGTCATGAGGATGGAAAATGATGTGGATATATTGAAGCAACATCTCAAGACATCAGTCAGGAAGTTAAAGCTTGGTCGCAAATAGGTCTTCCAAATAGACAATGACCCCAAGCATACTTCCAAAGCTGTGGCAAAATGGCTTAAGGACAACAAGGTCAAGGTATTGGAGTGGCCGTCACAAAGCCCTGACCTCAATCCTATATATAATTTGTGGGCAGAACTGAAGAAGCGTGTGCGAGCAAGGAGGCCTACAAACCTGACTCAGTTACACCAGCTCTGTTAGGAGGAATGGGCCAAAATTCACCCAAATTATTGTGGGAAGCTTGTGGAAGGCTACCCGAAACATTTGACCCAAGTTAAACAATTTAAAGGCAATGCTACCAAATACTAATTGAGCGTATGTAAACTTCTGACCCACTGGGAATGTGATGAAAGAAATAAAAGCTGAAATAAATAATTCTCTCTACTATTATTCTGACATTTCACATTCTTAAAATAAAGTGGTGATCCTAACTGACCTAAGACAGGGAATTTTTACTCTGATTAAATGTCAGGAATTGTGAAAAACTGAGTTTAAATGTATTTGGCTAAGGTGTATGTAAACTTCCGACTTCAACTGTATGTGGAATAACTTTCCTATTAATCAGTGCATTGCTACTCTTAACCTGCCATGTGTATCTGCCCTCTGGCCTGGTCCTGGCCAGGGGTGTGAAGTCCTGCACCTCGCCCACTGAGATGGGCCTTGGCCCTGTTATTCTCCCAGCATTCATTGCTCATAAGTGGCCCTATGTCTGACCCTGTGGCTCCCAATACAGAGGGAAATAGGCATTCTGAGGGTGTTTTTGGTGACCTCAACTCCAATAAGAGGCGTAACATTAGCCTCTGTCTATAATATGATGCCAACCAAGATGTTGGAGGCTCACACAAATCTTTTTTTTTTTTTTTAGCATTATGGCTGGTAGGTGACATCTGTCTACCCCCTACACTGAATGTTGTGGCTGTCATTTAAAAATCACACCACAATCAACAACAGAAACAATAGTGTTTATTAACCAGAGTCTGAGGGCACATTAGGGCCAGACTATCAAGTGTCTATCAAGTCAAAGCAATAACCTCCAGTCCCAGAGCAGTCTGGTATACACGGCAGAGTGCCTGACCTCTGAGGACCAGGAAGTGGGCTGTCAGAACAGCCAGTCTACAGTCAGACCACCCCGCTCTGGCCTCTTCATGTTAGCATGTCTATTGGACGTCCTGCACTGTGGGGCAATAACGCTTGTCTAAACTCAGGTAGTCTAATCACCTTTACACCATTCATCAAGATGCAGAAATCCTATTCTCACTATATTGCACTTCATATGAAATGTACACGTTGTACTGTTTAAGACATGATGCAAGAAGTGTGGTGGTGGTTGTCTAAAATGGACATGATAAGTTAGGGAAAATGTGGGTGTTTTATACAGTGTGGGTGTGGTGTGTTTTGAAAGGTGGGTGTATTACTGTATACTGTGGGTGTGCTGCGTCACAGCCAGCATGCGCCTGCGTTGTGGCTCCGCTCAGAGGTGTAATGCCTGATTAGGGGATTACAGGAAAGTACTTCTTTGCAGTTCTGTGAGAAACAATTATTAACATGTTGGTGTCTCTAATCCTGGATAAACACAGCTTTTCAAGAACAGCCAGATTCTCTTTCTTCCCTTTAAAAAAAAATCTGTGTCTAAACCCTGTAGTCACTTGAACTCCAAAGCCTAGCTAGTACCAGTTGAGGAGACAGGCCAGTGGCATGGAACACTGTCATTACAGAGGTGCTGCTGAGTTACTGCTCATAGCTCCTGGAAGAAGACATGGCTGGTCAGCAGGGGTGAATATTTAGGGAGAAATCCACATTTAGCTCGGGGAGAGAAAGGCATTGTGTGGAGCACAGCTTGTTGAAAGGGCATTAGACTGAACATGTTCACAGCCTGTAATCTTTTATTTGTTTGTACACTTCTCTCATGTAATCTGCTTACTAGTAATTCAGAGAAGATTTCCTAAGTAACATTGCCGGAGAGGCTGTGGATAACTGATCCAGGTGGGGAAATACTACCATTGTTGTAGATATTTTAGCGTTGTCTGCTTGCCAGGGATGACTCTTAAAATGTATACAAATTACCCACTCTTTTTTTTTAACCACTCGTAATTTTGAAGTATTAATATTTCCTATTTTCCCTTAATAATACATCCAGTGCAATTAGTCTGATTTAACACCAGTTGAATAATGTATTATTGAACACTTTAGTTAAAGTAAAAATGAGAAACCCAGACTAACACATAGAAAAGGGGTGCATTATTTTCTTGAGTTACTTCCAAGCAGGTATGTGCAGAGGGCATGCAACATACACACCTGAGCCAGCATGTTCAAACAACACACACAAACTTACAACAAACTCCACCCCTGAAGTGTTGCCTCCAGACATATTACCCAGACAGGTAGATCAAAACAACTCACCATGAGCCCTATTTCCACATCATATTACTACACCACTCTAGTTCTGCTGACTGGCCACTATACTGGCCAGCCACTATCATAATCTTTAAACAGTCCACCTCACCTCAGGCTTCTCCTGCTGTCACAGATGTCCCTCATTTTGTTTGCAAGTACAGTAGGAGTCTTGTAAGCTAGCAGTGTAGGACAGTTCCAGGGCCAGAGGCCACAGCTATTGGGGGGAAAATGTATATTCCAAATTCAATATCATCACAATCAACATTATTTATTATCAGCATTACCTCCCTGTGGTGAGGAGAACCATACCCTCTGAGCTCCCCCAGGGGTCCCATCTCCCTAGTGTCTGGTCCTCAGGGCCCAGTGCAGGCCAGGGGGAGAAGGGCTCAGCCTGGCCCTGACGTCTAAGGTGGGTGGTGGTGGGGCTGATGTGGTGCTGGTGCCATCTGGCAGGGCAGGGTTTAGGTCTAATTCCAGAGCCCCTCAGCAGGGGAGCCCCAGACTGCTGATCAGAACCCCCCACTGGTTCCTCTCCACTCATCTCCTACTCCTCAGCACACACATAGCCTGCTGTAGAAGCCTGCTGCCGGAGCTGTGTCACACTTTATCCCCATCCCTAGCAAACACAGCTGATTTAAAGTAATTGCATTCTAAACTAAAGATCATGATTAGTTGATTATTGGAGTCAGGTGTGTTAACTGGTGCAAAAGTGACACCAATCAGGCCCCCGAGGACTAGAGTTTCCCCATCCCTGGTTTATATGGCCAGTACACATAAATATCATTATATACACTGTAGATGTGTGTACATGTGTAGCCTATCATATATCCAGTAGACAAAAGCAGTTCTGTCTGTCTGGAATTAACAGCTGTACACAGACCTACACTGTGATAAACAAAAAGGAAAACATGATCCAAACAAACACCGACAGGCAGAGGAGAGACATACACATAGTCACAAGCAGAGGGCACAGACTGGGGTTTGAGGTAAGTTGCAGTAACACATTTGTCACATACACAAGTAAAACCCGAGTAAATATACACACACATAATTACAAAAACATAGACGGAGAGGCAAACACACAAAGACACCCAGAAGCGGTCACCCAGCCATACACACCTAACCAGATATAATCCCCTAGACACTGGCACACACACACACACAGCATCATTATGTTTATCACTCTGAACCAGCCCACCGACACCCATCACTCTAATTCCGTTTGTCTGTTTAGATTCGTTTTGCTTTAATCCTCCCTTGTTTGTGCACATCTGCGAGCACTGCAGCATCAGCAGAGACAGACAGACAGACAGACAGACAGACAGACTGTGAGCGATAAAGCAAGCGAAGCAGTTATAGAGAGAAACCGAGAGAAATCAGAGCACAGGGTAACTCTCATTCCTGCACCTCTGGTCCAGTACCGAAGGCTCCACCACCAGGGGTAGACAGGCATGTCTTCCAGCCCAGAGAGGAGCACCCTGTCCCAGCCATGGAGCTGCCGCCATGCCCGCAGGCCCCGGTAATCACTGCAGACAGTCAAACACGCCGTCACAAAGGCTCATACACCAACACAACATTACAGGCTTTTTACACAGTATTACACCACATCTTATTATCCCATTCATGTCCCTCTATTAGCTCAATTGGATGGTGAGATTTCCATTTGTAAATTGAGGGATTTTAGATTAGCTTGCCTGTCTGTCAGTGGTGAAATGCCCCCCTGAGATAGTGAATTATGTGACCAATCACATGTGAATCATTGCTTACGCATGCTGGTGCTGTGCATGAACCAGTGGTGTCAAGCACAAGAAAAACCATCCACTTTAACCTGTCACAACACGTGTTTAGAAACAATGTGAGCTGATTTCTAATAGGGTCATGTTTTACTTATTATTGTGAGTTGATGATACATCATTTATATTGATGTACACTTGACATTAAACACAATGTTTTAACTTGCAATTTAGTCCTAAACAGAGCTTGTTTATAATGATTACTATTACCGTATCCTCACCTAATACCAGCTGCTTTATGCAGAAACAGTCAGCTGACAGAAACCAAGGGCATGAATCACTCTTCTTCCCAAGGCCTCTCATTCAGACACGGAGTGAGAGAGAAGGAGTGGCACCCCAAGTGAGCCGAGACACGCGGCAAATTATGAAAATACCTCTGTGTCCTAAATGGAGGCCGAGCTCTCTAATGTGGCCCAAAATTAGAACCTGGGGGAGAAAGTGTTGCCTGCTTGATTGGCAAAACTGCTTCTGGCCCGCTTCCCGCCAATCCCCCTCCTTCAGCCCCTCTCGAAGCAAACAAAGATATTATCCCATGCCCAGTGGCACCATCTTGTATAGGGCAAATGGAGAGACCCCTGAAAGGCCAGGGGCGTCCATAAAAGGGCCTAAATTGTCAGTTTACTCCTCAATTATTTAAATAGATCTAAGAAGAGAGCGGAGAAAGGGGCTTTTTCTGACTCTCTGTAGTCAATGCGGAGAGAGTCCTTTCTCCACGTTAGCCATTTTCAATTACGCTCTGCACTGTTTTGTCTTTGATATAAGAAAATGCAGTGGTGGAGAGGGGCTGTATCAAATAAACAAATGTGTGTATGCAAGATAACGGGAACTTAGGATAAAATTCAGTTAGCAGAGTATAACTCCAAGAGGTTATTTCACATTTGCAATACTGGAATACTAAAATACACATTTAAAGTACATACACAAATAGACTCAAAACACCCACACACCTGTCAGTGGAGCTTTAGAGGCGGAGGTGTACTATAGAGACAGAGTGTAAGAACCCTTTGTCCACAAATCCCCTGTGGTCCTCCATGCCCCTGGCTGCCTGGGTAAAGCCTTTATCCCTCCCCACCTCCCCAGCCTGGACAGGGAAGCCATGGATCCTCTCCTATCAGCCAGGCACCACCAGCCCCCCATGCCCTGCTAGAGGAGCAACACAGCCAGGCAGGGCCAGGCCTCACCCAGGCTAGGGCCAGGCAGCCCACCGGAGGTATATGGGGGCTGGGGCCAGAGATAAGCAAGGGTTCAAGATTGATCCTGGAAATGTAGATGGCCAAATCCCCCAACCCCCTGACCCCTAATCCCTCCCATATCTGTCCCTATTGTTGAGGTCTTTATTAAAGAGACGATGAGGAGGTGGACGAGGAGGTGGAGAAGGAGGTGGAGGAGGAAAATGCTGTGGAGGTGTAGTAATGGGGGTCCTGAGGTGACTTTATCTTCCCCAGGCTTCTGGTGGAAGCAGGTAACAGGGCCTCCCTCCCTGTGTCTACATGCTTTGCAGCAGGCCACTGTTGTGAAGGATTCTCATCTGTTCAACAACAAGCCCTTTCAATAAGCTCTATATCAGCAGCAGCAACAACACAAGGGCCTGTGACAACACAATAGACCTAATATTCTTACAAAAATACATGGACAAAGTACTCATCAACACAATGACTTAATCCATTTAAAACCAGGCAGGGACACTTAAAGGCGGAGAATACAAATTTGAGACTTTCCGTAAACAGGAGATAAACAAACCAACACAAGCACATAAAGACAATGGAGAGAGCTGCTAGCACCTGTACAAACAGACACTCTGTAAACCCACAAACACACTGTACTTGCAGGGTTTCAAACAACACCCGTCACACACTGTAATCTGTAAGGCAATTCACACATAACAACAGTCATTCCCACAGAGGAAAATAACCTATAGCATAACATAAAGGAACAGGCTTGGACCCATAAGTGTCCTATTTGACTTGGCTTGTTGTGTTGTGCTTACAGTATAAAAACAGCTAATGACAAAAGGTGGAAACAACTTGAATATCCCAGCTAGTCTGTATGACGCTAAGGCACCTTGGAGTCTTAGTCATGACTATGGGGACACTCCACTCCATACTGCCGTCTATAAGACCTACGGTGCAAAACCAACCGACAAGAGCCACCGCATTAGATAAACCTGCAAGTATGGATGAATAACAAGAACAATCCTGTGCTAAAAATATGTTTTAGCACAGTAAGTTCAGTCACGGCCATTGGCCAGGATCACAGAAATGGGTCGCGCAGAGTAAACACCCATGAAACAGGTTTCCCTGTTTAGAAAACTGATCTGCAGGGAAGTTTTTCAGTGTAATATGCGGCACAATCTGTGGCCAGCTCAGTACATTATGTCTCTCCAACCCCCCATTCTGTTACCAAACACCAGTCCCCCTACCCCCCTCCAACCTTCTCCATCCAGCCAGAGAGCAGAGGAGATAGACCCAGCCACTAAAGCTGTTTTTTCAGCCCCTGCTCCCGTTCGGTCTATCTGAGATACACAGAAAGCGGAGGTGTCGCTTTTCCGCTGGCATTTCGGACAGTATCTACTTATAGACGGAGAAAAAGAGAAAAGAAAAACAGAAGGGGTATTATCAGGGAGGGATGAGAGCAGCAAAGGCATTTTGTCTTTTTATTCCCCTCCTAAGCCCTGGGCTTTGCTCCCAATCCGATTGGTCGATACGGCCAGGGATGTAAATGAAATGCAAAGAGGAATAAGGCTGGCTTCCCATCTCCAGTGTGCCCCCTATGCCCCCCCCCCCCCCCCCTCTCTCTCTCTCTGTCTCTCTCTCGTTCTCCCCCCCCCCCCTATTTCTCTGTCGTCTCGGTCTCCCATTCACAGGATTGCTTCTCTCTTTCACCCTCCCTGTCTCTTTCCCCCCTCTCCCTCCATCCCTCCCCACTCCCTGGCTGGGCTCACAGCTCTTATCTCCTCAGACGCCCCACATTCCAGCATTGCCGTGGCTCCCTGCCTGCATCCGTGGTCATGGCGATTCCATGGGTTCCTACAATCCTTCGGCAGCTTGCTGATTTGGGGTGGGCAACTGAATCTCAGAGACAGGGGGCCGGGAGGGCAAGAGACAGGGGGACAGAGGGGTGTTAGAGAGGGAGGGAGACAGAAACGATGACAGAGAGGGAGAATAAAGCAGAACTGAGGACGTGAGATGAGAAAAGGATAACAATACAGTAAGGTGGCAGAGAGAGAAAAACACAAAAAATATAAATGGCAGATTCAAACAGCTTCAAATAGATTTTTGGTGATTTTTTTGCATCTCCTTTTAATACTGATTTGTATATATTTGTATAAATCAGTAAATATACTTACACCAGAAATAAAATGTCTCATAGAAAAAATTAACTAACACAGTAGAAACAGTAAAGTAAAGCTCTGAAAAAAAAAAGTATTTCTTAAGAGTATTTTAATCTTTGGAGAAGAGAAAAACACTTTTTTCTGAGAGAGAGATGAGCCATCTGTTCTAGGCCAATTCTCATCAGCCAGCCCCGTGGACAGAGCAGAGGGCAGGTTGTTTTCTGAGAGGACCGGAGCAGCACTTCTAGTGCTCTGTCCTCTCTGTCCATGCCATTAAAAGTACAATGAGAGCAGATGACAGGACAGGACACAGGCTAGGCTGGCTGTGGACACAGGAGTGGCTGTGGACACAGGAGTGGCTGTGGACACAGGAGTGGCTGTGGACCAGGTCTCATAGAAATCAGTGGCGCCCAAATATCAAACACACCAGCCCCGAAAGAGTGAAATAGCATGTTCACAGACTGAGAATGTGTACGGTAAATTAGGTAGAAAGTCTATGCGAGAACAGAGGGGAGAAGGAATGAAAAGGAAAGTAGTTAAAGATGTAATCAAGTGTACTGAATCACCATGTCTCTCAGACCAGCCTCAAGTGACTGAGTCCATCTATCCAGGAGTGTGGGTCGTGCTGCTGAGGACCTTTGCGTGCCTGGATGCAACGTCTCTGAGTGTCTGCGTGACTGTGGTTGTGACTCGATGTCTGCGTGACGGAATGTCTCTCTGGAGATGAAAGCGCTCCACTGCTCGGTGTGTGTGATTTTCCTCTCTGCGTATCACTGGAGGGGCACACACACACACACACACACACACACACACACACACACACACACACACACACACACACACACACACACACACACACACACACACACACACACACACACACACACCCCTCTAAAAGGGTCCCTGGCATTGTAAAATTTCATATTTAATTTAAATCTATGAGGGATTATAGCTCTGTCGTCAAAGGGAGAAAAAAAAGCTAATTGAATCCATTCGTTTTTAAAGGACCAACTCAGATAGATGGATAGTCGGTGGGCAGTGGTGGCGACTGGGAGCCAGGGTCACGCTAAGAGCCCAGAGCCCAGGACAGCGCGGCAATGCACAAGTCCGTCACAGATTAAGAGCCTGCTCTAATCCCCCATTTCTGCACCCAAATTGGGTTTCCCTCAATCTCAGCCCTGCCACCTAATGGGAGAAAAATATAACTAAATCAGCAGGTGGCCACGGACACATAATCATAACGTTAAAAGCTGTGAGAGAGAAAGAGATACAGAGAGAGACAGAAAAATGAGACGGGGAAATAGTAAATAAAAGTGTGTATGTGTGGGAGACTTGAACAGCTTGATTGGGTTCAATCCAGGCTGCAAAAGTCATGTAATGTCCCCAGTGGAAAACATTGCTGCAGTGTGAGGTGCAGCCTGGTTCCTGCTTGTCTGGACAACCCCACCTCATCACAGAGAGCTCCATCCCCAGCACTACCTCCATATTAGGTCCCATGTTGTAGCCAAGTATTTGACAAGGGATGTTTTTCCTGCCCTACTTCATCACAGAATTTTCCAGGTCATCATACATACATTTTTCCATGATGAATGCCGGTAGAGCCCAGTCTACTCTCCACTGTACTGGGCGTGTTCAACCCCTGACAAAACCCTTCATCCCAACCACTAGAGCACCAGACGCAGCCTGTAGGTCAGTCAACATCCCCTGGCTCTGACTCTCGTCAGAGAGTCTCCATGGTGTCCTGCAGTACTTCCTGTATGCCTGCTCTATCTGACACTCCCTTCCCTCACGGGGTGTGTTTCTGCCGGAGCCTGGTCCTCTCCTGCAGCAGGTGGGAGACGGCGGTGCGGATAGCGGGGGCCTGGGAGTCGGTGGGCTCCTTGTCCAGGTACAGGCTGAAGTGCTGGATGCTGCAGGTCAGCAGGCTGTCAGGGCTGTGGCCCTGCTTCCCTGAACGCAGGAGCCTCTCGCTGGCCAGGGCCAGGTTTTTATCCCAGTTGGGAGGGTAGTCTGTATGCCTCTCCACGATCTCCTTATACAGCTGTCAATCACAAAGAACACAACTTGTACACAATAACCATAATCTATTGGTTTATGCTCATACTCCTCATATGTTTACTATGGGAGGACTGACTCACAGTGTAGGAGAGCTCAAACAGGCGAGCTTTCCCCTCTCCCTGGATCCTCTCAGCCAGGTCAAACATAAAGAAAGCCGTCTTCATCCTGAAACAAAGAGGATACATCACAGGCTCAGGGCTAAGTTCTGGATGGATGGATGAACCGTAGAGATCTATCTGCAGAGATGCACTATCAGAATAGAGTGATTTATGTAGATGCTAGCTACACAACAGCATTTCATGTAGAATAGCTGGTGCTCTACCACACCAGACTGGGTTATGTATTTGTTTAAGCTAGCAGACAAGGGTGATCTGTCATAGAGGCTCTATCTGTAAACTATACATATACAGTGACCGTAACAGAGAAGAAGGAGTCAGTGTCTTCAGGGTTAACTCTTTACTGTACCTGGCCTGCCACATCTCCTCATTAGCCACCCTCTCCCAGGACCCTGGGTGGAAGCTGGAACCAGACACAAAAACAGCTCTTTATCTCAACACCTCTGGGGCTTTTCTTATGCATCATTCCTTCCACACTATCATATTCATTCTGTATCACTATTGGTTTTAATATATACTGAACAAAAATATAAACGTGACATGCAACAATTTCAAAGATTTTACTGAGTTACAGTTCATATAAGTAAAATTGGTTAATTCAAATAAATTATTCAGGCCCTAATCTATGGATTTCACATGACTGGGAATACAGATATGCACCTGTTGGTCACAGATACCTTTAAAAAAAGGGTAGTTGCCTGGTAATGTTGTCCCACTCCTCTTCAATGGCTGTGCAAAGTTGCTGGATATTGGCGGGAACTGGAACATGCTGTCGTACACGACGATCCAGAGCATCCCAAACATGCTCAATGGGTGACATGTCTGGTGAGTATGCAGGCCATGGAAGAACTGGGACATTTTCAGCTTCCAGGAATTGTAAACAGAACCTTGCGACATGGGGCCGTGCATTAGCCTATCATGCTGAAACACTTGGTGATGGCGGCGGATGAATGGCACAACAATGGGCCTCAGGATCTTGTCACGGTATCTCTGTGCATTCAAATTGCCATCGATAAAATGCAATTCTGTTCATTGTCTATAGCTTATGCCTGCCCTTACCATAACCCCACCGCCACCATGGGGCACTCTGTTCACAACGTTGATATCAGCAAACCGCTTGCCCACACGACACCATAAACGTGGTCTGCGGTTATGAGGCCGGTTGGACGTAATGACAAATTCTTTAAAACAACGTTGGAGGCGGCTTATAGTAGAGAAATTAACATTAAATTCTCTGGAAACAGCTCTGGTGGATATTCCTGCAATCAGCATGCCAATTGCACGCTTCCTCAAAAAACTTGAGACATCTGTGGCATTGTGTTGTGTGACAAAACTGCACATTTTAGAGCGACCTTTTATTGTCCCCAGCACAAGGTGCACCTGTGTAATGATCATGCTATTTAATCAGCTTCTTGATACGTCACACCTGTCAGGTGGAAGAATTATCTTGGCAAAGGATAAATGCTCACAGGGATGTAAACAAATTTGTGCACAAAATTTGAGAGAAATAAACTTTTGGTGCGTTTGCAAAATTTCTGGGATCTTCTATTTCAGCTCATAAAACATGGGACCAACACCTTAGATGTTGCATTTATATTTATGTTCAGGGTATATTGTTCAACCAAGTATGCAGGTTTAGGTTTTCACAAACCTAATGTGAATATATACAGTACTGTCAAAACATCAGACGGCAGAGCAACAATAGCAACACATTAGACATGGAATAACCCATATATCCTTTTCCATTTTGTTGCGTATAAACACTTGACCTCTTCTTCAAAATGATATTTTAACAGGGTTCTGAGCTAATATTTGGCTTGTGGGCATCGACGGACACGCTTGTGAGGGCGAGGGAAATAATGTCACAGTATTCAGCCATGATTATCTCAGTGAATGAGGGGCTGCTGGCAACGGCAACAGAATATGGAGCTTTGACTAATTCCACTTTTGACACACTTATTGACAAAACGCAATAAGAAACTCATTATGTTTCATCTTCAGTCTCATTTCAAATAGCTAAAGGCCTAATGTCTTGCTTTGGTATAATGCAGAAAGAGCTTCTGGATCAGAGCATGGAAAACAGAGGAAACCTTGCTGTAGGAACGTCGGTTCTCTGCCAGTGAAAGACCACATAGAGAAGGAATAGTCAACACCAAAGAGTATCTCTGATCATAAGATTCCTCAATGGATTCCTAACTAGCATGTTTGTCATGGTAGAAACAAACATACAGTAAGTGTACAGAAATGCTATGGCATAGGCCTCCAGCAGGGGTGTCAAACTAATTCCATGGAGGGCCTAGCGTCTGCTGGTTTTGCCTTTCAATTAAGACCTAGACAACCAGGTGAGAGGAGTTCCTTACTAATCAGTGACCTTAATTCATCAATCAAGTACAAGGGAGGATGAAAACTCACAGACACTCAGCCCTCTGTGGAATGAGTTTGATATCTGGTCTACAGTATGACCATTTCCATGGTGACTAGCAGAATCCCATAGACTCCCCATGGAGTGTAGGCTTCTCCTGCTGAGCAGAGCCCCCCACCCCTCCAGTGGGCCCTCTGGGCTTTGTGTGTAATGTACTGTGTACCTGTTGTGTGGCTCGGTCCAGTTATAGATGTAGCGGGTGCGACGGGCCCACTCCTCCGGGTGGAAGTGCTCCTGGGCAGGCACCAGGTGGTCACACACGCCTAGGGGCCAGCGAGAGAAGCTCCTCTCCCAGCTGGGGTCCCCGTTAGGCAGCCCGATACAGGCCAGCACAGCCCCCCTGCAGACACACACAATCAGGCAGGCACCGTGCTTCTGAAGTGGGCAGAGAACAACCACAAGGCTGGAAACCTCTGAAGGGACCTAACCCCAGCTGTCCATCTCCCCTCAAACACTACTCACTCTCCCCTCAAACACTACTCACTCTCCCCTCAAGCACTACTCACTCTCAGCCCAGGTGGCTGCTGATAGAACTGAATAGGCATACATGGGAAGCACATACAGTACAGTCAAAAGTTTGGACACACCTACTCATTCAAGAGTTTTTCTTTATTTTTACTGTGCTCTTCAGTAAGGCCATTCTATTGCCAATGTTTGTCTATGGAGTTTGCATGTCTGTGTGCTCAATTTTTTACACTTGTCAGCAACGGGTGTTGTTGAAATAGCCAAATCTACTAATTTGAAGGGGTGTCCAAATACTTTTTATATACAGTACCAGTCAAAAGTTTGGACACACCAACTCATTCAAGGGTTTTTCTTTATTTTTACTATTTTCTACATTGTAGAATAGTGAAGACATCAAAACTATGAAATAACACATATGGAATCATGTAGTAACGTAAAGTGTTAAACAAATCAAAATATATTTTATATTTTAGGTTCTTCAAAGTAGCTACCCTTTGCCTTGATGACAGCTTTGCACTCTTGGCATTCTCTCAACCAGCTTCATGAGGTAGTCACCTGGAATGCATTTCAATGAACAGGTGTGCCTTGTTAAAAGTTAATTTGTGGAAATTCTTTCCTTCTTAATGCGTTTGAGCCAATCAGTTGTGTTGTGACAAGGTAGGGGTGGTATACAGAAGATAGCCCTATTTGGTAAAAGACCAAGTCCATATTATGGCAAGAACAGCTCGAATAAGCAAAGAGAAACGACAGTCCATCATTACTTTAAGACATGAAGGTCAGTCAATAAGGAACATTTCAAGAACTTTGAAAGTTTACTCAAGTGCAGTCGCAAAAACCATCAAGCGCTATGATGAAACTGGCTCTCATGAGGACCGCCACAGGAAAGGAAGACCCAGAGTTACCTCTGCTGCAGAGGATAAGTTCATTAGAGTTACCAGCCTCGGAAATTGCAGCCCAAATAAATGCTTCACAGAGTTCAAGAAACAGACACATCTCAACATCAACTGTTCAGATGTGACTGCGTGAATCAGGCCTTCATGGTCAAATTGCTGCAAAGAAACCACTACTAAAGGACACCAATAAGAAGAGACTTGCTTGGGCCAAGTAGCACGAGCAATTAGACCGGTGGAAATCTGTCCATTGGTCTGATGAGTCCAAATCTGAGATTTTTGGTTCTTTGTGAGACAGAGAGTAGGTGAACGGATGATCTCTGCATGTGTGTTTCCCACCGTGAAGCATGGAGGAGGTGGTGTGATGGTGCTTTGCTGGTGACACTGTTGGTGATTCACTTAGAATTCAAGGCACACTTAACCAGCATGGCTACCACAGCATTCTGCAGCAATATGCCATCCCATCTGGTTCGTGCTTAGCGGGACTATCATTTGTTTTTCAACAGGACAATGACCCAACACACCTCCAGGCTGTGTAAGGGCTATTTGACCAAGAAGGAGAGTGATGGAGTGCTGCATCAGATGACCTGGCCTCCACAATTACCTGACCTCAACCCAATTGAGATGGTTTGGGATGAGTTGGACCTCAGAGTGAAGGAAAAGAGGCTAACAAGTGCTCAGCATATGTGGGAACTCCTTCAAGACTGTTGGAAAAGTCTTGAAGGAGGTGAAGCTGGTTGAGAGAGTGTGCAAAGCTGTCATCAAGGCAAAGGGTGGCTACTTTGAAGAATCTAAAATCTAAAATCTATTTTGATTTGTTTAACACTTTTTTGGTTAGTACATGATTCCATATGTGTTATTTCATAGTTTTGATGTCTTCACTATTATTCTACAAAGGAGAAAATAGCAAAAATAAAGAAAAACCCTTGAATGAGTAGGTGTGTCCAAACTCTTGACTGGTACTGTATGCCTCCACTCTTACCCAACAAATACACAGATGAGCATATGCACATACACCATTCCTACTGCTCCGCTTCACTCTCCTCTCCAGTGCTGTGCCCTACAGGGTTGATCCCACTGGCCAGTGTTGCCCCCCTTAGAGATGTTCATGTTGGCCAAGCAAACACTGCCCCCTGGTGGGCTTGGCATTTTAAGGACTCCTGTCCAACCCATTTGATCTCTGTTTCCCCAGACTACTATAGTCAGATGGATACAGTAGTCACACAGTAAATCATATCTACTCATTATGTATTCAGTATTTCTCTGCAGTCTTTCCCACATATGGCTGAAGCATTGTTAATCTCGAGGCAGCAGTTAAGTCTTATTTCCTCAATGCACTGATTATTGTATCAACCACTCAGTGCTCCCATTCAACCTCACCAGTTCTCTCAACTCACTCACTCTCTCACTCTCTCACCCCCTCACTCACTGTGTGTTGTGAGAGAGGAACTGCTCCAGACTGAAGGTGTCCTTCTCCTCAGTGTGGACCGGGTCCCACCAGAGCCCAGGGAAATGAACCCCAGGGTGATGCTGGCCCAGCTTGGCCACGTACCAGCTGTACGTCATCATCTGGAGGGGGAGAGAGTAGTAATGAATAGGAGCCTTACTGAGATCATCATCATCTGGAGGGGGAGAGAGTAGTAATGAATAGGAGCCTTACTGAGATCATCATCATCGCAACTCTATTGTCTAACCTGTATGGCCTGTCTTCAGTATCAGGTTCAGATTCATTTCCAAATCTATTATAATATAGCTCTAATTATAATTTAATAAAGCTAGGCATGGTGTCTTGGGCCTAAATAAACCCAATATAAGGCTCAGTACTAACCTCCTGGTCAACGAGGTGTACGTCAGGCCGGACCCCCTGGCAGTAGTGGAGGTAGCGCAGGGAGTTCCCTGGGAGGTCTCCCCGGGTCAGGATGATAGAGCCTGGAGGGACAGAGGCCAGAAGCTCCCTGCCGAACCGCTCCACAACACTGTTAATGCTCTGATCACACTCCCTGGGAGGGATGCAACACAAACCTTTACAAGTCAACGGGAGAAAACATATTTTCTCTAACCACACTGACACATAACAAGTGTACGTTTGTGTACACAGCAGCGAGGTTGTGTTTGTAGGTCTTCACTTCGGAGGATTGTGTGTGTGCATTCATGTACTGTATGCATGCTTTCAAGTTGCTCTGTGGTAAGTTGTCACAGCCCCAGCTCTGCCTATCTAATCGTGGGTAGACAGGTGCAATGGGTCTGACAGTGTAGGCCAGGCTCTCCTCCTGATCAAAGCAGCTGTGTGATAGCGGCCCCAGCCTGCCAGGCAGAGCGCAGCACCATGCTGGTGTAATCTGCTGCCTCTCATGGCTAACATCTCACACTCAGCATTCACAGTGAAATCTATGTGCTAACCGTGCCTCTCTTTAGCCCCTACCATGGGGTGAGGAGAGACGGGAGAATAAAATACCTGCCATGTGGAGTGCAGGCTCCAGTTTGAAGTACAGAGAGAACTGTTGGGTTAGCTCAGGTGAGACTAGTGTGGAGGGAGTTTTGGGAGTAAAATACTCAACACGTTGTGTGCGACCCCCAACCTATAAGACAACATGTATTTTCTAGTTTGTGCGGCAAACCTTGAAAACAGTTGGTGGTAAAGATACTACAATGTTATAACCCCACACACAGGATGTGCCATCAAGCCTAAGTCAGTTGACAGGTTATGATGCTTACCGATGGTTGGAGTGCACCATGTGTGCCAAGACACCTACGGTGAAGAGCCAGCCTCCGGCCCTCCACAGACCCCCATGGCCTAGCCTCCTCTCCAGGCCTGTGTGTGTCCAACTCAGGCCCAGCCCAGCCATCACACACACCACAGCATCGCTCTGAAGCCAGAACCGCTCCACCTGCAGAGAGATCAAACACACAACACAGCCTTTTACCTGGGTCAGAGGAGACTGTGGCATCTCAACTCAGGCCCATCCAGTAGCCTCCCTGCCTGCCCTAACTAAGCCCCATGGCCCATCACTCACCACTCCCAGCAGTAGGGGTCTGCTGATGTCCAGGTTGGCTCTCCAGGCAAAGAACAGGGAGTAGAGTAGCAGCATGGTCGTCAGTAGCCAGGGAACAACACGGCGCCTCCTGGAGTAGAAGGACAGGCATCGCCATGAGAGAACTGGCCTTACACAGACATATACACAGAAATACCATATATATTACTTTCTCAATATCACATTTATTTTCACCCTCCCAACAAATACATGAAAACACACCCAGTGCAATTCACTCCAAAATTCATCAAGGTACAGGAGAGATAACATCACCCCGCCTGTAGACAGACTCACTATTACAGCTAACACGTTCTGTAGCCCACAGCATGATTGCTTTCCTAATGCTGGGTCTGGACGACAGCGTGTGAGTCACTGTGTGACGAGCCAACCACTCTGCCTCACATCACCATTACAGCACAGAGGATAGTTGTAAATGGTTTTATAAACTAACGAAAAAACACTATCCCCTAGTGGTAATCAAAACACAATTATGTGAATGGAAATGAGAATTGGAAAAAATAGCATATTTATTGTGCTGTATTTCAGGAAACTTGCCTTTCCATGGAATATCAATGGAATGACCCACGTATGTTTGCGTGTGTGTGCACGCGTTCACGTACATACATGCTTGTGTGTCTGTGTGTAAAGCCAAGTGTATCAAAGTGCTCCCCAGGAGAGGCAGGGGAAGGCAAGGGGAGGCAGAGGGTGGGTAGGGGGTGGGTAGGTAGGGTGAGGCAGGGGGTGGGTAGGGGAAGGTAGGGGGAGGCAGAGGGTTGGTAGGGGGAGGCAGGGGGTTAGGGGGAGGCAGGGGGGGGTGGGGGGAGGCAGAGGGTGTTGGGCAGTGCCCTGGGGACAGCCCTGCTCATGGGTTTCCCTGGCTCTGCTCTGCCTTATCAGTGGCACCCAACAGACCCCAACATAGCCACTAATGTAATGAATTACTGCATCAGAGAGCACTGCTACATACAGATACATACATTTCACATACACATCATTACAACTAGTAGACATACAAAAAACACACATCAAAATCTCCTTTTCTTCTTTATATTGTACAGCGCCTTGACAGCACGACAGCTTTTAGCCTCATGTTGAGATCAACGAACTTTAGATTGTCTGAGAGAATGATGTGCCCAGACTGAACTCATAATTCAGACGTTTGCTATTTTACATAAATGTTTGTACCTCTATTAAGTATGACATGTTACGTTACAAATTGAATAAAGGTCTGGTTATTTAAGACAGGTTGGTCAGGAGGAAGGTTGGGTGTATACCGCAACCCTCTAGTAATCCGAAGGTTGCATGTTCAAGTGGCATCAAGGGACAACTGTAGCATTTTAGCTAACCCTTCCCCTAACCTTAACCTAATTCTCCTAACCTTTTGCGTAAATTCTCTTAACCTTTGTCATTAGTTCTCCTAACCAGCATCTTAAATTCTCCTACATGCAACAAGCAGCCTGGTCTCAGAGAAAGAAGTATGATACTATATGTCCTCCAATTCATATGATATTGTCCATTCGTAATGTAATGTAACATATCTAAATCAAGGGATTCAAATTTACATCCCAAATGCTAATAATTGCCCTGAGGCAAGGTTGGTCTGCCAGGTGTTTCCTTACCTGTCCCAGGAGACGAGGAACAGGCCAAGTCCAGCCAGGACCAGCACAGGGAGGGACAGGTCAGCCATACAGTGGTCCAGCTGAGCCCTGACACACACAAACAAAACCTCTGATGGCCGCATCCCTCTAACCTCCATCAAACTGAAGGACACCAATTACTGAATGTCCTCTCATTTCCTCCTCATCAGATTGGAATACACCAGTAACTGTGCCCCCCCCCCCCCCCCCCCCCCCCCTCGATCAAACAGACTAACTCTGTTGACTCTATGCACCCCCAGTCCCCACCCTTCCATTCGAGCGATAGACACCAATGAATGTGTCCTCTACTCAACCCCTGTCAGAGTGCCTGTCAGTCACAGAGACACTTTCCCAGAGCATCTTCTTTAATACCCATCTCTATTTGATGGCTTATTGAGTCTCTATATGAGCGAGCGAGAGAGAGAGAGAGAGAGAGAGAGAGAGAGGAGAGAGAGAGAGAGAGAGTGTGTTTGTGTGTCAGCTTGTCTAGCGGAGTTTACATCCCCGATGTGACATGCTTGTCATGCTTGCCTCTCTCCCTTGTCTTGAAGGTGTGCTTGTCCATCAACCAGCAGGGGTGATGGAAGGGGGCGGGGGCCAGACGGGGGGGCTGGTGGTGGGGGGTCTTAAGAAGCATACTCCCCACCCGTCGTCAGCCATAGACAATTACAGAAGTTGGATGACGGAGGGGGGAGATGGAGGGGGTTGTTGGAGGAAAACAAATCTCTCCGCTATATTGCAGTGTCTGTCATCACAGCTTGTCACGCTTAAACACCAGAGCAGAGTGATCATTTCAAACTGCTGGAGAAACAGAACACAGGGATTTGGCCCTCTAAGCAGGTTCAGTTCTGCTTTGATGGGAGAGAGGGAAGAACAAAAGCTGGAGAGAGAGGAGAGAGACGGGCACCAGTGCTGGCGATGGATGGGCTCCCTCCTTCAGAACAGAACTGATGGGTTTTTGTGTGATGTTTAAACCGGTCTGTCTAGAGCCAAAACCATGAGAAAACCCACTCTGTCACTTCTACAGATCACATCATCCAATGAATGACCTTCAAATGCACAACATTTAAAAGCAAGACACCAGAACAATTCATGCTATAGCAATGACTTCATGTGTAAAATAAAGTGAATGACTATTCTAATAAAGATGGGCATACTCACTTTAGCATCATGGTGAGGTTCCCGGTACCTTCTGCCTTGGCCTAGGGTCACATATTAAAGAAACAACCACATCAATCACCACTACACGTCCCACACTAGAGTTTGTGGTCAAGCTCAAAGATAATGTACGTTGGTACAGGTACATGTATAGAAGTATGTACCAGGCTGAAGGTGCCGTATTCAGTCCTCAGTAGGTGAGTAAAGAGGCCTGAGAGGGAAGTCTGGTCTCCCCAGCTCCAGCGAGCTGTGTTCAGGTAGGAGGAGATAGGCAGGTAGACGTAGGGCAGTAGACCCCCCAGGAAACACAGTCCCAGAGACATCAGCCCACAGACAGACAGCTCCTGACACAATCACACAATAAACATCTATTCAGCATCCTTTCAGATGGGCCAGTTCTTCTACCTGGTTGTGTTACGTCTCTATGGCCACTCAGATGGAGAAGAGCTTGTCGTTAAACTTACTCTGTGAGAGTAGAGTTGGAGCAGGACCCAGGGAATGATGACCACCACGTACAACACCAGAGTGTGCTGGTTACACAGACCCAGGCCACAGCACAGCGCCCCCCAATGGGAAACCTGACAATAACAAGAGGAGACTTAATTCCTCATATTATATATAGCATTTCTGTCATTGAAAAAAATATATAAATCAAATGACGAAACATGAAACCATATTTCTATAGGTTGTACGGTAAAGTTTCCTGAGGCAGACAGTTGTGATATCACCATGGAACAGTCTATCTGGTCTGGGAGATGTGGCTGATATGCATGTTCTGTCCCGTGTGAGGGTGGAAGCTGTGGAGGGAGTGTGTGCCGAGGGCTGGGTTACCTTCCTCCTCTGGGGGGCACTGTCAGCACAGTGGAAGCTGGTAGTCAGGGAGAAGAGGAGCCCAACAAAGAGGTTGTTGAGGGAGAAGACCTCAGCCACCACCGACCACTGCCAGCTGAGCCTGGACACAGCAAACACGCCCCCAGCCAGCACTGCCCCCGGCCCTGAGCCTGCCAGTCTAGAGTAGAGGGAAGAGGGTGAGGCACAGGGGTTAACACACAAATTTAACTGCTCAAGAAATCATAGCATTTTTCCCCGTTTTTAATTGTAGAGTAACTGTTCAATCATAGGTATGAGCAGCTCCGGGCAATGTGGGCATGAGTAATTATCCCAAAGCTAGATCTGAAAATCATATTTAGGATTGACCATATGACTGCTCAAAAAATCATTGGCACATTTTTGTTAATTATGGAGTACTTGTCATTGCAATAAATCGTATATTTGCGTAGCTATAGGTACTATCTAAAATCTAGGCCATTCCCATACCTATCCTTCAACCGTCCTCTCCAGCAGCACCAGAGCAGCCTGACATAAATAACCATTATGGGAGATATGGTACTTTACTTCAATAACGTGTGCACAAAAGTTTCCCCCTGCTTCCTCTCCTGCCTTCATCTCTTGAGTCGTAACTGAAGCAAAGTTGGGATAATCCGTCATATACTAAGACCCACCACTTACTAGAAAGAGAGACAGAGGGAGAGGAAGAGGGACAACAAATGATGAGGAGGAGAAGGGGAAGAAAATAAAAATAGTAAAAAGATGTGTGAGTGGGGGGGGTGAGAGTATGAGGATGAAATGAAGAAAACTGAGGAAAAAGTTGTGGGGGAGAAAGAGGAAGAAAAAAAGCTGCCTAGTCCCCGGCACGCTGGCTCTGAAATATGAGCGGGCTCCACAATTAAGGAAGTCAGGCAGTATGGCCCTTTCCGCCATTGTGTGGAGTGGCTTAGAGTCCTCATCAGCCTATCAGCTAACTGACAGGCAGAGAGCTGCTCTATTCAGCACGGCAGATACAAGCTGCAGGCCAAACGGCTGCCAGGTCCCTTATGACCCCACAATCCCTTGCCGGTGACAGCTTCAAGCTCCATAGCAAATTAGGCGCTCTCACATTACAATCGCAGAAGACAGATTCCATTAACGGTATCTGAAATTGAGTAGAGAGCAGGCCCGTTATCAGACCTGACTCATAAGCACCGCCATTAATCACAAGGCATGATACCATTTATACATTTCCAGCTCGCTGCCTGCCGCTGTGATAGTCAGCCACAAAAGGCCTGATGAGACTTAGGCTAGGGGAACAATGGAGCTTTCTGAGGAAAGCGCAGTAAATCAAGAAAAAAGAGGGAGAGGAGAGTAAAAAATACCTCTCCTATCCTCCAGTTTTTTTGCTCTGTGTTCTATGTGATGCAGGGTTGTAGTGGGGGGTGTTGAAGGGATGTCTGGGTGTGGGGTTGGGTTCAGTCTTAGTAAGAGATAGCAGCGTCTTTCTCACTGCACCGATCCAGGAATTAGTTGTAACTTGAAGGGTAGGAGGAAGGGGTGGGGGGCAGATGGGGACTTTTGTTGAAGGGCAGGGACTCCCCGCACCCTCAATTCTACCCCCCTGCGCGGCAATTAACCCCAGCCCACACGCTTAGCAGGGGGGCTGGTTTTGAGGTAGAGCAGGGTGCTGCGCAGTAGTGGGGGTCCCTGGAAGTAATGTGGATATTACACCAGGCTTGCTTTGGCTTCTACAGACCTGCCTGACAAGCACATTCCCACATACACACAACCACATTCCTGTCCCCTGGCCCTTTATTCCTTCTGAGAGACTGACACATCTCTCTCCTAGGGCCTGTCAGTGTGTAACAACCCAGTGATGTGTGTACTCTCAGGTTTAAATTACCTGTCTGTCTGTAGAGGACCACCTGGGTTCCCAGTCAGTCTTTTAGCCTCTCCATGGCTCCTTCTCTGGGCTAAGTCTGGGGCTGGCTGCTCCCATGGTAGAGAGATGAAGAGGAAGGGACTCTGACTCCATTTTGGCCATGTTTCCTGTTATCAAAGCTCAGTGTGCTGCAGGATGCTGCTGTGCTGTAATATTGTGGCTCACTGACAATAGCTGTCTGGTTGAGACATGGCAGGAGAATAATATGTTCTCAGTGAGGCTATTTTACCCTGAACTGATCCCGTGTGCCAGAATGTCTCAGTCTCATCACTGGGGTAATTCACTGGATGACAAAGGAATTCTAAACAGAAATGCTGTACAGAAATTCTATGTATTTCATGAAGATATTGGGAGATCATTGCCCTGCTAAAGAAACATACAGACCATTTAAGAGGAAAGAATCCTGGAAATTTGAACAATAATCATCAAGCTCTTACTGAAGTAAAATACATCTACCAAAATCGTACAACAGTTCATGCTCTAAATTAGAAATATCCTAAATAGAGTAATAACTGTAGGTCAGTAAGCAGAAGAAGAAAAAATACATTCAAGGTAAACACAAATACCACAAATACTCCATGTCCACAATCCATGTCCTCAAACCAACACAGATATAGTTCCCAGTGCCTCTACGGGGACAGACAGTAGGACACAAATAGCTTGCCAATGTCACTTTGAAGAGTCAAAGCAAAACCTACCTCATTTACCCCCTCAGTTCCTAAACATGGGCCAGAGGCTTGCCAGCACTGCACTGAAGCCCAGCACCAAACACCTGCCTGCCTTGCGCTTGTCTGGGCTGGCCTCAATAACGCAACACAAAGGGCCACCAGCAGCCTGTCTGTAGTGAATGTGTAGGGAATGAGGCAACACAAAGGGCCACCAGCAGCCTGTCTGTAGTGAATGTGTAGGGAATGAGGCAACACAAAGGGCCACCAGCAGTCTGTCTGTAGTGAATGTGTAGGGAATGAGGCAACACAAAGGGCCACCAGCAGCCTGTCTGTAGTGAATGTGTAGGGAATGAGGCAACACAAAGGGCCACCAGCAGCCTGTCTGTAGTGAATGTGTAGGGAATGAGGCAACACAAAGGGCCAGACCAGGGGATGGACTGTCACATATAATGCCACAGCCGTGCCATCACAGATCAGCCCTCCACTGTTCTCTCACTCCGTGAGTGGCGCTTTGGGAGAGACATGGCTGGAAAAGAACCACACATTCCTGAAGAGGCTAGGATGAAGCCCATGAAGTGGTGCCCTGGCCTGGCCTGGCCTGGTCTGGTGTAACAGAGGGTTCCAGCTAGCCTTGGCTCAGTAACACTGGCACCCCAGGGTTTAGATGTGGCCAGGACAGGACAGTGGGCTGAACACTGAGGATCTTTAGATAATATGACAGTGTTTCTGGCTAACTGCTCTGTTGCATCACATTTGGGAAACAGACATGCAACCTTGTTTTTGGGCCAAGCTAGGTAAAATAGAGGTAACAATTTAACTATCTACTATAAAGCATATATTACACAAGTAGATCATACACATGATATTATGGGTGCTACATATATCATTATAAAAATGTTATGAATTTATTCATAATACCTAGCCTTCCAGCAGCTAGCAAACGGACCTTCCTAAATGTGCACACATTCCTGTTTAAATTCCCCAATCAGGCAGAAGCAGCAACCACAGCAGCAGATAGGAGAGAAGAGGAGTGGTAAATCATGACCAGAGAGTGGAGCATGCCTCAGTCACCCCTCCTCCAGGAGAGCACCCGCCCGCCCCAACGCTCCCGAGTACATGCAAAATTAATCACCACAATCCCGCTCAAACAATGCAGCCACTGACATGACAATTTCTCCCAGAATGCCATCTTAATCTCTAGCCCAACACACAAAAATTACACAAAACAGAAAAAAACAAATTACAGAAATCCTGTGCTTATGTGATTCACAGAAAGCCATTTTTATGCTGCTGCTGCAGCTATTTCAACAAAGTCATTAGGCAGCCACCACTGATATATAAATGTTACTCTATAGATTCCATTAACTAATTCTGGCTGAATTGTAATTGCCGAGTCTGATCCGTCTACTAGCCTGGTGCCTTATTAAGAGTGCCTGTGGTGGGTGAGGGATGTAAAATTTACGTCCGAGGCAGACACAATCTCAGGGCCACAGGCGAGCGGAATATTAAACTGGTACTTTGTTATGCTGTCTATCTACCCCCCTCATACCCCCCTCTATCCCCATCCCACTGCCTGTAATGAGGAAATAACATCTTCATTAAACATCTGTTTAACTGTATTACAGGATGAATCCTAGGGGGAACCATTGGTCATGCTGAGGATGGGGGGTGAGAGGAGCAGGGAGGCCTCATGTCCTAGGACACAGTAGGATATCATACAGACAGGGCAAAGGTCCAAACATAGGAGCTTTTAAACAATACCAATACAACTACACTCTTCAATCTATGGTTGAGAGAAGTATGGCTCTGAACACTGAGTGCCTTGATGTAGATTCTACCTGACCACAACAGATGTGAAAGGGAGGGGCTGCCTGGCCACCGGCAGGGGGGTAGCGGATGGAGAAAGGGGGATGCTCAGCTGTTTCCCCCCACCCCATTCATCCCTATAAAACTACACACACACACACACACACACACACACACTGATCCAGTGATGACCCCGCCACACATGTCCCTCCAGCACCCCCAGCCCAGTGGAAAAACAAGCCACCTGAGTGAGCAGCAGCGGGGAGTAGGGAGGGGGAGCACCATCAAGGCCATATGGTGGAGGCCCTATAAGGAGCCTGGGCCACAGCACTGGGCACTAGGCATGGTCTGGCACACCGCCCGCCCTGCGGTCCACTGACATATCAGCTGGTCCACACAGGCCCGCTCTTGGCAGGTGAGTGTCTCGCCGGTGCGCCTTTGGGATGGGGGAGGGAGGGGATGGGGCATATTTGGTGCGCCTCACGAATCCTGTTGTTATGTAATCGTACGATCAGACGACGTGTCAAAAGTGCTGATTGTTGGATGTTGGTGGTGACAGTGTTTTTGTTGTTTTAGCGTTCCACTGGCTGTGTCAGTGTACTCCGTCTGTCTCTGGTCTCAGGATTACTATAGGAACGGCGTGAGAGAGATTCCTCTCAGGTAGCACAGATTCAGAGGAGCTTTAGTAGATAAACTGTGAAATGAGGGAGCACCAAATACTGAGCTCTCTGGATTATCCTCTTTCACAGGGTACACACGTTCTTAAAGTCCTCCTGAGACTCACTGTATAGAGGACTTTTGTAGGACTGATAGGGTCATATATTATTCCTAGGAAGTTTCAAGTACAATCATACCCCTGCACATCCACTCGGTACTGGTACCCCGTGTATATAGCCAAGTTATCGTTACTCATTGTGTATTTATTTATTCCTTGTGTTATTGTTTTTCTATTTTTCTCTCTGCATTGTGGGAAGGGCCCATAAGTATGCATTTCACTGTTAGTCTACACCTGTTGTTTATGAAGCATGTGACAAAAAACTTTTGATTTATTCATTATTATCATTATGGCCACCATCCTTAAAGGCTTGTTTAGTCCTGGTGTGATAACATAGGAGACGGGCAATTTGGCCATCAAACCATGTGATTAAGCCAAGTGCGCTGTAATTGACAAATCAAAGGGAAGCTAAGTGCTACATTTTACACTTACGCAACTTGCAGTTTAGGGAGAAATGGCTTCCAAGTCTATCAATTTACATTCCACCACATTAAAAAACAGCAATCTGTCCGACTAATTTAAATTGATACATCAAAGGCTTGCTATGTTGGGAATATTACAGACAAATTTCAAGGTCTTGCAATTGACTGTTTTGGAGGAACTGCCTTCAAGTCCATAAAAAAATCAAAGTGGATATCATGTAATAACTTCAATGCAATAAGTCCCTACGCATTTGAAACGGACTATTCCTCTGGTGCAACCACTTGCATAACCACTCTCAAAATACTGCTGTGATACAAACAAAAGTTATATGGAGATTGCATACAAACCAGGGGAAATGTCAATCACAGACATAGAATAGATATTACTATAGTTCAACTTAGTGAGATTAGCTAAAATGTTCCTGAGAGGGCTGAGCAGGAGGGAGTGCAGACTGGTCAGTCTTGGCATTTAGTCTGAGGGCCAGGTCTGGCCGGAGGGACCCCCACAGGGGCGTGGCATGTCATCTCTGCCACCCTACCGGGCACGGGCGAAGCACCCAGTGCCCCCAGCGACCATTCCGGAAACCATCTACCCCCCTTGCCCCCTCAAGCCCTATCAGTACCATACCAAGTCTGCCAGCTGAACTCCAGCCACAGCCTCAACCCAAATCATGCTCCAGACAGATAATGACTAAAACCTTTATGCTTATTTTTCAAATTGAAAAGCGTAAATTATACATTCATACTTAAAAGCTTAGAGGATATGACTGGGTGCTCTGGCTGAAGTCCTCAGTGCCCATCAGCCCATTAGGGGGGTCCTCATAATGACTTTTCACTTAGTTTAGATATAATCCAAAATTTGATCTAAATCCTTAGAGATTACAAACAGGGCAGCACTTTCCATGTGTTGTGGTCCAAATATCTTCAGACAGCATGCATAGATGCTGTCTCCAAAATCTCAGTATGTTAGTGGCTAGCCAGAGCTTAGTGAAATGGTGCGATTGATAGTTTATGAAACAAATTCCAAAACGCAGTTGAGTCCATATCGGAGACAGAGACCGAGAGAATGAGATCCACAGAGCAACAATCCACAGAGGGAACAGCTAGAGAGTAGTTGTTCCCTCTGTGGTTCTCATTCTCTCGGTCTCTGTCTCCGATATGTACTCAACTGCGTTTTGGAATTTGTTTCATAAACTATCAATCGCACCATTTCACTAAGCTCTGGCTAGCCACTAACATACTGGGATTTTTGGAGTGAGTGAGAGTGGAAAGAAATAATAAGGATTTTCCTCTCCTCTGTCCTCTCTTGGGAGGCCAGCCGGTTTCAGGTTATGAGTCACCTCTGAAGAGAGGAGGAGAGGCAGGACAGGGGCTGAGAGTGAGGCTGAAGTCAGTCAGTCCGGGCTGAGGGCCAGTCCACATGGAGAGAGCACTTCCTCCCCAGCCCCTGTCCTGCTCCAGCAGGGCTGACCCTGTACCCTGACCCCCTTCAGCCCACCTGCCACCACCGGCCAAGCACACAGGAAATGGACCCAGCCCACTGCAGCCCACATGGGAGCAGTGACACTCCCTTTACCAGCCCTGTATCACCTGCTTTCTCCGGCCCAAAACAGCTTGCTGGTTCTGTATCTGTGCTACAAATGGCACAGTTTTTAACATACGCCACAATTAATTTGTTGGAATGGTAAATCTAACACGGTGCACAGTACATACTCAAAATAGCATAGCACTGCATGCATAAATGGGCCATGTAAATGGGGAAAACGTCTGAAATTAAGCTGCCACCAATGGTGCATAGAGCAAACATGTAGGAAACTACCAAAATCAGCAAACGGTCGATGTAAGATAGGCCAGGCGACAGTGTGAGATAAAAGCACACAAAGAGAGAGAGGGGGGAAAAGACTCCTTACATGATGGGGTCAGCAGGCAGGCAGGCAGAGCTGCAGGATGAGGGCCATATGCAGGGTGGCATGGGAATGTACAGAGACACAGTGCCTAACAGTCTGAGGTCCTGATTGGAGGGAGGGAGGGAAGATCCTGTCCCTTTTAGACCCAGGAGTGCAGAAGGGGGAGATTAGAAATCGTGCCATGTCAGAATTGGGAGCATGCTGGGTGATGGGAGGTGTCAGGCACTTGGAGGGGGCTGTGACTGTGTGACACACACACACACAACGGGTAGGCTATGGGTAAACAGGCTGGTTGTGTTTGTGGGGGAGGAGTGTGGTGGGACTCCGCTCTGAATACAGAACAGGGGGATCAGGAACACCACTGCCAGTCAGAAACGACCCAAAAATATCACCAGTCCTTTCACCAAGCAGCAAGATGCAAACGTCAGTTGGAAAATGTTCAGGGATTACAGAATTGTGCTATGAAGAGTTTACATTTTGTGCTAAAAACCCATTTGTTGGCTCATTTAGTAATTATCCATTTAGTTATTATCTATATCAGGTATTCCCAAATAGGGGTACGGGCAATGCCGTCAGGGGGTACGCCAAATAAAAATGTGATTCACTTTTTTTTTTTTATAAAAAAAAGTATACAGTGGGGAGAACAAGTATTTGATACACTGCCGATTTTGCAGGTTTTCCTACTTACAAAGCATGTAGAGGTCTGTAATTTTTATCATAGGTACACTTCAACTGTGAAAGACGGAATCTAAAACAAAAATCCAGAAAATCACATTGTATGATTTTTAAGTAATTAATTTGCATTTTATTGCATGACATAAGTATTTGATCACCTACCAACCAGTAAGAATTCCGGCTCTCACAGACCTGTTAGTTTTTCTTTAAGAAGCCCTCCTGTTCTCCACTCATTACCTGTATTAACTGCACCTGTTTGAACTCGTTACCTGTATAAAAGACACCTGTCCACACACTCAATCAAACAGACTCCAACCTCTCCACAATGGCCAAGACCAGAGAGCTGTGTAAGGACATCAGGGATAAATTGTAGACCTGTACAAGGCTGGGATGGGCTACAGGACAATAGCCAAGCAGTTTGGTGAGAAGGCAACAACTGTTGGCACAATTATTAGAAAATGGAAGAAGTTCAAGATGACGGTCAATCACCCTCGGTCTGGGGCTCCATGCAAGATCTCACCTCGTGGGGCATCAATGATCATGAGGAATGTGAGGGATCAGCCCAGAACTACACGGCAGGACCTGGTCAATGACCTGAAGAGAGCTGGGACCACAGTCTCAAAGAAAACCATTAGTAACACACTACGCCGTCATGGATTAAAATCCTGCAGCGCACGCAAGGTCCCCCTGCTCAAGCCAGCGCATGTCCAGGCCCGTCTGAAGTTTGCCAATGACCATCTGGATGATCCAGAGGAGGAATGGGAGAAGGTCATGTGGTCTGATGAGACAAAAATAGAGCTTTTTGCTCTAAACTCCACTCGCCGTGTTTGGAGGAATAGAAGGATGAGTACAACCCCAAGAACACCATCCCAACCGTGAAGCATGGAGGTGGAAACATCATTCTTTGGGGATGCTTTTCTGCAAAGGGGACAGGACGACTGCACCGTATTGAGGGGAGGATGGATGGGGCCATGTATCGCGAGATCTTGACCAACAACCTCCTTCCCTCAGTAAGAGCATTGAAGATGGGTCGTGGCTGGGTCTTCCAGCATGACAACGACCCAAAACACACAGCCAGGGCAACTAAGGAGTGCTCCGTAAGAAGCATCTCAAGGTCCTGGAGTGGCCTAGCCAGTCTCCAGACCTGAACCCAATAGAAAATCTTTGGAGGGAGCCGAAAGTCCGTATTGCCCAGCGACAGCCCCGAAACCTGAAGGATCTGGAGAAGGTCTGTATGGAGGAGTGGGCCAAAATCCCTGCTGCAGTGTGTGCAAACCTGGTCAAGAACTACAGGAAACGTATGATCTCTGTAATTGCAAACTAAGGTTTCTGTACCAAATATTCAGTTCTGCTTTTCTGATGTATCAAATACTTATGTCATGCAATAAAATGCAAATTAATTACTTAAAAATCATACAATGTGATTTTCTGGATTTTTGTTTTAGATTCCGTCTCTCACAGTTGAAGTGTACCTATGATAAAAATGACAGACCTCTACATGCTTTGTAAGTAGGAAAACCTGCAAAATCGGCAGTGTATCAAATACTTGTTCTCCCCACTGTATATATATATTTTTAATCACATTTTCAAACAGTCCATTTATATTTTCCAACCTTTGGGTGAGGTTTTTTTCCTCGCCTGAGTAGCCTTGTTTCACTGCCAAAAATAAAATGAAACCATTTAGTGTTCAGTGAAATAACAACACAATGTCAAATACAGGTAACCTAGCCAAATAATTAACATCCAATCACATTAACCGTTACTCCCTCACGGGAATTCCACTAAGGGTCCGTATATGTAGCCAAACGTAGCTGCTGCTCGTTCCATTTTCTCGAAAATTGATAAATGGTTAAAAAAAGTAAGGCCCGTGTCCATAGAGACACATACCAGCTCTACTGGTAATACTGCTACTACCAGCGGTACTACACCTGCACCTGTCGATGACACAAGTTTTTCTGCTTCCACGAGCACATCCAATGCTAGCATCAGTAATTCATTGTTAGCCCAGCTAGCATGGACACTGACAGTTGTGAATCTGAGACGAATGAGAATGAGGGACGTTGGATCATCGAAGAGGCGCAAATATGATGAGAACTACATTGATTTGGGGTTCAATTATATTGAGAGTAGTGCCTTTCCTAAGCCACAGTGTGTTATATGTGCAAAAGTACTGTCTCACAACTCGATGTCCATTTCACTATTGCGCAGACATTTAGAAACAAAACATGACGATTTGAAAAATAAGCCACGGGAGTTTGAGGAAAATTTAAGATGACTTTCGAGTAGTAAGACATGTATAAAAGCAACAGATACCATTAATAAGAAGGGGCTAGAAGTGTCTTATATGGTGAGCTATTGAGTGGCTAGGACAGGCAAGTCCCATACTATTGTGGAGGACTTAATTCTTCCTGCTGCCGCGGATATGGCTGGGACAATGCTATGCATCAAACAACACTGTTTCACGACGGATCAGTGACATGGCAGGAGATGTTTTGAAACAATTACTGCTTCGCATACAAGCCAGTGAATTATATGCGTTACAGCTGGATGAGTCAACAGACGTGGCCGGCCTAGCACAGCTCCTGGTATATGTCCGTCACGTTTATGGGGGTCAATTAAGGAAGACATCCTCTTCTGCAAACCACTGGAAACCAGGACAATTGGAGAGGATATTTTTAAAGCACTGGACAGCTTTGTGACATCAAATGGACTTTGGTGGTCAAGATGTGTTGGTATCTGTAATGATGGTGCAAAAACCATGACAGGGAGACATAGTGGAGTGGTAATGCGCGTGCAAGCAGTTCCTCCCGATGCCACTTGGGTACACTGTAGCATCCACTGAGAGACTCTTGCTGCCAAGGGAATGCCTGACAGCTTGAAATACGTTTTGGACACTACAGTGAAAATGGTTAACTTTGTTAAAGCAAGGCCCCTGAACTTTTGTGTATTTTCTGCACTATGCAATGATATGGGCAGCGACCATGTGAAGCTTTTACAACATACAGAAGTGCGCTGGTTATCAAGGGGCAAAGTATTGGCACGTTTTTTGTATTGAGAGACGAGCTTAAAGTTTTCTTTACTGACCATATTTTTCACTTGTCTGACCGCTTGCATGATGACGAGTTTCTCACACGACTGGCCTATCTATCTGGGTGATGTTTTTTCTCGCATGAATGATCTGAATCTAGGATTACAGGGACTCTCCACAACTACTTTCAATGTGCGGGACAAAATTCAGGCTATGATTAAGAAGCTGGAGATCTTCTCTGTCTGCATTATCAAGGACAACACACAGGTCTTTCCATCATTGTATGATTTTCTGTGCGCAAATGAACTCAAGCTTATGGACAAAGTCAAATGTGATATAGCGTAGCACCTGAGTGAGTTGGGTGCGCAATATACCCAGGTACTTTCCCGAAAGAGATGACACAAACAACTGGATTCGTTATCCCTTTCATTCCCTGCCTCCAGTCCACTTACCGATATCTGAACAAGAGAGCCTCATTGAAATTGCAACAAGCGGTTCTGTGAAAATTGAATTTAAATCAGAAGCCACTGCCAGATTTTTGAATTGGGCTGCGCTCAGAGTATCCTGCCTTGACAAATCGCGCTGTTAAGACACTGATGCCCTTTGCTACCACGTGCCTATGTGAGAGTGGATTTTCGGCCCTCATTAGCATGAAAAGTAAATACAGGCACAGACTGTGTGTGGAAAAAGACAGACGCTCCAATACAACCCAACATTGCAGAGTTACGTGCATCCTTTCAAGCACGCCCTTCTCATTAACCTGTGGTGAGTTGTTCACACATTTTGAAGAACAAATAAGGTTTTATATGTAAGATGGCTAAGTAAAGAGCAAAATTATTGATTATTATTAGATTATTATCTGTGCCCTGGTCCTATAAGAGCTCTCTGTCACTTCCCACGAGCCGGGTTGTGACAAAAACTAATTATTATGTTTAATAAATGTATCGTATAATGTGTGTGTGGCAGGCCGTCAATGACGGCAAAAACTACATTTGAGGGTGAGCTGACCCTGGTGCTAGAGGGGGTACGCAGCTGGAGGTTGAATGTTTGAAGGGGTACGGGACTATAAAAGGTTTGGGAACCACTGATCTATATCATTGACAAAAATGCAGAATAGCAGAATTACAGCACTATTGGATGCAGCAGACACTAACCATGTTGATTATAATTAGAAAGAAGGACCTGGAGTTTTTCCTGACTAGGTGACCTGACCAGGATAGTCACCTGGCCCTAGCGATGTGCTGTAGTCTTACCTGCAGACAGTGAAGCAGAGGGCCCCGCTGGCCCCGGCCCCCAGCAAGCTGCTCAGCAGGTTGACACTGTGGGCCGGAGACACGGAGAGGGAGAGATAGGGCAGCAGGGACAGAGCCAGCCAGGCTAGGAGGGTGAAGACTGGGTATCCCGGGGGGTGAGCCACCTGCACCAACAGAGAGAGAGAGAGAGGACAGTAACCGGGGGAGGGATGATGAGGAGAGCAACAGGAGGGAGCCCACTATCCTGAGGACATCAGTGTATAGGTAGAAGATTTCCTGGCCCGTTCAGGAAATACTCCTGGCCCTGGATATCAGGCTAAAGAGTTTGAGGAGTGCGAAATGTTTAAATAAGTGTGGTGGAACTATACAGAGTGGGGGCACGGTGCTGAGGCAGGATGAAAGGGAGAGGTGGTAGCAGGGTAATGAAAGCCTGTCATTTTAATTAGCCCCAATTCCACCAGTGCTGTACCTGAGTGTCCCAGGGGGAGTGGTGGTGGAGGTGAAGGGATGGAGTGGCAGGCCTAGACAGCCATACTGTTACTGTGACCTGACCGCTGACTGACTGACTCTGCTATGTGAGGGCCTCCCAACCCTCTTTCGTCTCTCTACACAAATCATTCCTCCTCCTCTTCCTCCCTTCCCAAGGACAAGGCAACTCTCTGGGGTCCGTGCTGCAGCACGTGGTGCACAAGCCCCCCAAATCACCTCAGAGCCGCAGCCACTCTCACCCGGGGGATCCCAGCAATCACTGCAATTAGCCGCTAAGTCTCCTCCAGGCCGATAAGGGCTCAGTCATTACACACAGACTCCTTCCCGGACACTGATAAGGCTGGGTCAGCCGTAGAGCAGGGGCAGCCCTTCAAATGGAGCCGCCACTGAGAGGTGAGAGAGTGATTGCACCACCAATCATCACGGACACGGCCGAGGCTCACTGGATCCCTGGGTATGTCCACAACAACCAGCCTCAGCTAGGTCTGAGGAGAGTGGGGAGAGACTGGAGGAGCTTTTAAAGCTAGGGAGGTCAAAGGGAGGTCAAATGGAAAGACAGAAGGAGAAGAAATGTGGGCAGTAAAAACGCACAGTTAAAGGGGAGGAGTCCCGAGAGAGATAGAGAGAAAGAAAAAGAAGGGGTGAAGGGAGACAGTGAAAAATCCCAGTTTGATAAACAGATGGTTGGGTCAGACAGCACCACACAGGTGAACATGAGGTGGAGGTAGGAAAGACGGGATGTGGGGGCAAATCCAGATGGACCGGCTCATAGTTAAAGAGCTAAAGGACAGCGGAGGGACACCAAGGCCACTGGGAGCTGTGGGGAGAGAGAGCTCCAGAGCTCAGGGGATCAGAGGGGAGGGCCGGCGTACCCGGGCCCAGGGAGGACCTCCGTACACTGGGGAGGCCTGACACGCAGGCCACACGGACTGCAGCACTAACGGCAGGATTACTGGCATAGTGACACCGACACAGCCTCCCTAAAAGGATCATAGCAGCGTAATAAACTTTATTAAATAATAAAACTTATTATAACTGTTAACCCGATTTAGTTCATTCTTCCCAGCTTATACACACACAAAAAATATATAATGAGCCTTATACCGTACATAAGGCAGAGCCTAAGAAAGCCATCGCCTTACCATTGACTTTAATTGGATTTAAAAAACGGGTTGCAAATTATAGCATTCTCTACTTCCAACTTAGTCAAATAAGTGTATAGAAAGAAGGGAAAAACCTGTGGACTGAAAGTAAATTAATCTGCTTTCTGCCCATGCTTAATTAAACTTCCGTAATGCTTAAAGGACTTAATGAGTGAATTGATTAAACAATACGGCTAACGCTTACCCCCAGCTCACAAGCAGCGGTGATCAGCTCTCCTGTGGAAGACAATAGGGGAGGAAATGAATGTAAACCCAATAATTATTATTAAGAGACAAGTCTGCTCCAAAGTTTTCCCAAATCAAATACTTGCACTGGGGTTTTGCATTAATTTGCCTGGATCAAAACCTGCAAATCTTCCCAGTGTGACATTTCCTAAGCGGCACGCTCATTCTCTTCATCTCTCGATTCTCCCCCCTCCCCACACACACACAGCAAAACTACTCCCATCTCCGCCACACACACACAAACGCACCATAACACTTCCTCCCCAATGCTTCGCCACACAGGCACACACGTAGGCTGATCTGAGAGTATCGCTCCTGTTCCAAACCTCCCCATGCACCAGGTCCCTTCTCTTTTGTCTTTCCATCCTTTTCTCTCTGTTCCCACACTCCCAGCCTCTCCTTTGGTCCAGAGAGGACACAGAGATGGAGGCAGTGTTGGTGACAATGAGAGCATGATGAGGTAAGCTTAAGGACACAGGAGCTGGTTGCAAGGTTTATGACTGTCTCTACCTCTGTGTGGGGTGCAGCATAAACTGCATTCATCCCCCTAAACGCTATTTCAGGATGCATCAGATCATTTTGGGCACAAACCCATTTGTGCCAGAATCTATCCAAAGCGTTTCCAATTACACAGATTTTTCACCCAATGTTTGCATCTCCCACTCATGAAAATTGAAATTTTGTTCAGATTAAATGTAATTGATAAATGCGTGTGCCCTACACAGCACCCTCTGCTGGCCGAATATAGATAAATCAGATATTGTTTTCTCTGGGGTACAATTCAATGACATTATTTTTCTACATAAAAACAGATTATTAAGAAAAGAGAATTGTAATTTTTGCATCAAGGTTTTGTATGAAATATAACTTGACTGATACATTTGTGTATAAGAGTATTTGCAAATATGTCTATATAAATTGTACTGATGGTGTTAAATGTGGCCAATTTGCAATAAAGGTAGGCTATATAGTTGGAAATGGTTCTTCTAGCTCTGTGCTATAATTAATGTTTGGCCATATTGACTGAATTAAAATACATTTTTCAGTTGAGAAATATGATTTTTTATAAATATCAGTAACGCACATAAACATACAAAATTACTGTAGAATTGCAAGAACTGGGGTTTTGATGCAATACCAAAATTACAGAACATTGCAGTATAATTTCAAACAGTTGGCCGCCTGCCTCTATTTTCTGCATTTAACCTCTGTGATACAGTGCATTATCATGTTTGACTTTCTGGCGCATGAAGCGCGCTCACTCTTATCAGTTTAATAGGCCATGAAACCCGAAACCTCTTCAATTGCACAGCTCAAATGTTTCCATTGGTCCATTTCACCTGGCATGAGAACTACCTGTCATAATTTTTCATCACTCTGTCTCATCTTCCATTTCACACTACATATTCCATATTGTACACTTTTACACACCAACATAAAATTCTAAATAATATGGGGCCACAACATCAGAGTGGCAGAGGCACAGAGATGCAGCAGTGCTGCTGTCCCATTACTAAAATGGGAAAATATATGAGTCGACAGGGTAGCAGCGTGGACGCCAAGAGTCTTTGTTATAGCAGAGCACAGGCACCCACACCAGCCTTCCCATAATCCCTGTCACTTCCACACACCACATTCCTAGACAACAGCGTTCCCGCAGGGTGTGCTCAAGCTTCTCTGGGGCGCATCACACCTAAAGAGATTAGAACATGGAAACGGAGACCTGGAGAATTGGGAAAGGGTGTTCAGCTGGCACTATAGGAGCGGGCATCCTGCACCGTCCCTAAACGCTGTGGAGAAGGGGCTGGACGTTTTTTCAAAGGCCCAGGCCGCTCGGCAGCATCACAACCAGCAGGGCTACTCAGGGCTTTTCTCCTGTACTCTCCCCTACTCCCCCATATCTGGCCCAGGGTTTTCAAATGGTTCCATCTTGCAAAATGCAGTTTCAATGTATTTCCCCTTTGCAGAATGTATGCCAGAACAACACAAACCTACTGAGCAAAGCATTCATGCCCCCAAATCCACTTTCACTGTAGCTGAACCTACACTATATATCCACAATAGTATGTGGACACCCCTTCAAATCAGTGGCGTTGACTTTTTCAGCCACACCCGTTGCTGACAGGTCTATAAAATCGAGCACACAGCCTCCATAGACAACATTGGCAGTAGAATGGCCTTACTGAAGAGCTCTGTGACTTTCAACGTGGCACCTTTCCATCAAGTCAGTTCGTCAAATTTCTGCCCTGCTGGAGCTGCCCGGTCAACTGTAAGTGCTGTTATTGTGAAGTGGAAATGTCTAGGAGCAACAACAGCTCAGCCGCGAAGTGGTAGGCCACACAAGCTCACAGAATGAGACCGCCGAGTGCTGAAGCATCTGTCCTCAGTTGAAACACTCACTATAGAGTTCCAAACTGCCTCTGGAAGCCACGTCAGTACAAGAACTGTTCATCGGGGGCTTCATGAAATGGGTTTCCATGGCCGAGCAGCCGCACACAAACCTAAGATCACCATGCGCAGTGTGGTGTAAAGCTCGCCAATATTGGACTATTGAGCAGTGGAATAGCATTCTCTGGAGTGATAAATCCCGCTTCATCATCTGGCAGTCCGACGAACGAATCTGGGTTTGCAGGATGCCAGCAGAAAGCTACCTGCCCCAATGCATAGTGCCGACTGTAAAGTTTGGTGGAGGAGGAATAATGGTCTGGGGCTATTTTTCATGGTCCAGGCAAGACCCCTTAGTTCCAGCATACAATGACATTCTAGACGATTCTGTGCTTTCAACTTTGTGGCAACAGTTTGGGGAAGGCCCTTTCCTGTTTCAGCATGACAATGCTCCTAAGCAAAAAGAGAGGTCCATACAGAAATGGTTTGTTGAGATCGGTGTCGAAGATCTTGACTGGCCTGCACAGAGCCCTGACCTCAACCCCATCGAACACCTTTGGGATGAATTGTAACGCTGACTGTGAGCCAGGCCTAATCACCCAACATTAGTCCCTAACATCACTAATGTTTCTTGTGGCTGAATGGAAACAAGTACCCGCAGCAATGTTCCAACATCTAGTGTAAAGCCTTCCCAGAAGAGTGGAGGCTGGTATAGCATGAAAGGTGTTTGACGAGCAGGTGTCCACATATTTTTTGTCATGTAGTGTACATACCGGTATGATATATCTAAGTACAGTTTGTAGCCTACTTACACAGGCCATTACTTCATGAAATGCATTAAATGAATGTTGTGAAAAATCATAATAAAAAGAGGATTTAGTATGGAAATTTGTTACCATGGGTCAAGAGTAGCTGCAATTATCCCTGCAACAACATATAAACTATATATTACCTACACTAATTAACCATTGCTCTCTGCAATAACAAGGCATATAATGAGGCATTTCTTATTTTAGTAACTACTGTACATCAAAAGTGAATGTTAAACTTAGTAAACTACTAGCCTACACAAAACCGTTTTTCTTAAAGAGAAACATTTGGATCTTGTTCTTATTGAGAGGTTTTTGAAGGAAATGCTGTTTCTCTTTAGGAAATATACCCACATTATGTTCATAACAATGCAAATGGTGGAGGAGAGGAGACTTTTGACACTAAAGCTTGACAAAAGTATTGTGGCAGATGTGAATGTCACAGTCCCCCATCCATGATTATCTATGAATCAGTAATCCTGACACTGGAGTAATTCCCTGTCTCAGTCTGCAGGCAAGCAGAGACACACCACTACCTGCTGAATACATTACTAAACAACTTTAAAATGCAGTTCATTGTCGCTTCATTGTCATAATTTGAATGACAATTTTACTTTATCACTAAATAAATACGCACTGCCAATCTTCACTTCATGCCAAAATAATCTCCTCTGGTAGGAAGAGACAGAGGAAGCACAAGAGAAACAAAACAATGTTCTGACCACAAATAGTGGAAGCATTTCACATTTTGTTAAGTAGGCCTATAAAACTACATACAATTTTACTGTTTGTTTGTGATGGTTAAAGAGACAATCTATAAGAGACTGAGTATGCACAAGATATACTAAACAAATAGAAGAATATTTGCAAATGTTATCAAATAGGCCTATAGAACTGCATAGATGTTTACTGTAGGACGGATGAAAACAAACATTCAGCACCATGGACAGTACAGTACAAACCAAAACAAAGGACTTGATGGCTTATTCAACACCAATGCCACTGAACAGAGCTGTATCCAGGCACCTCATATAATGAGAAGATTCAATGCACTGGAATGTTGCCACCAGAAAAGTGTGCACTGAATGTAATATGAACGTTTTTGGATGTAACTGAGTAACAAGTTATATATGGGTAAGTAGAGAACATTTTGAATGTAAAGAGTATGGAGCTGACATTAGCTACTTCTGCATGCACACTGAAAAGGTGTATGCAAAAGTTATTTGCTCACAAACCATGATATACTGTGATTAAGTTGTATCGTTAACATGGGCAATGCTACTACATACAGTACCTGTATTATTAGTCAGATCACCGGTAGATGAGACGTCACCACCAGTCAGTCACTCGTCATAAACCATACACGATTGGCTGCCTGACAAGTTCATAAGCTTTACCTGAGTCTCCACCCGGGACAGCCTTCTGCGTGCAGGGCAGGTAAAGCGCTGCGACAAAGGCGACAGTGGCGCCAGTCAGCACCCAGCTTCTCTGCTCCACCACCATGGCTAGTTAGCTAGATAGAGGGGGAAAAACACGAATTGTTAGCTAGCTAGCATGCACAATTACCCGGAAAGCCAAGCTAGCACTGAAACAATGAGTAGCTAGCGCTAGGTTTCAATGCTAACACCCCAACGTCTATTTACAAATGTTTTTTTGTTGTGCCAAAGTAACGTTAGCTATTTTAATTTTAAAGCGCAGCCTAGCTAACGTAGCCTAGCCAGCTACGGTAGCTAGCTAGCCTATTAATTGAAAGTAATGTCCAAGATACTGGTAACTACTCCAGACCCATGCCATGCGCATTCTATTTCTCCGCTACAAAGACGCGCCATTCATATTGACTCGTGCATATTAGGTATTATTGATTAAATGTCTTACTGTAAGAAACAAATCAATAGCTAGCTTCCAAAAATACTTGCATAGTCCACAACAGGTTATTCCGTATAAAGTTCAAATGACAATAGTCACACTGGTGATTTCACTTCCTGGTCTGCCCATCAGCAGCATTCTCCAAGGGACAGGGGGACAACCAGAGGGAACTGCAATTTTGACAGATGGAGATTTGGGGAGAAAAATGGGTTAGGGTTAGTCTAGGGCACATCCAACAAGAGGGAATAGAGTGCGTGTGTGATACCCTACACTTTTACCAGAGCCTGCTACTACTCAGTAATCCTGTTAAAATGTCTGAACATTTGGCAAACACACACAAACATCCACATCTTGCACATCTATAAGGCGGCTGGCTATGTTTGAGTTTAAGTTTACCTGGTTTGTCAACATTCTTAAGCTGGCCCAGTGTATTGGCTCCCTTGTAATGCATTGTACTTCCTCCTCTGGCTGATACAGAGTAGTCCATCATTGAGCATGTGATTACACTCAAAATCAGGTTAGAAGAAACAACAAAAAATGACAGAAGTCATGGTCCCCTTAGGTTTTTCTCAGCATATTGAGCAGGGCAATTTAATCTTGCTCTATCCTTCCAGAATCACTTTAAAACACCTAGGTTACAAACATATTCAATGTTCAACCAAAAAACATTTTATGGAGCCTTATGATGACCATAGGTCGGGATGAAGTATCAGATTATATCATAATGATGCCTGTCAATCAATCTCGAAAATAGCAGGCAAATGTTACATTTTCAAATCTATTTGAAAATGTAACATTTGCCTGCTATTTTCGAGATTGATTGACAGGCATCATTATGATATAATCTGATACTTCATCCCGACCTATGGTCATCATAAGGCTCCATAAAATGTTTTTTGGTTGAACATTGAATATGTTTGTAACCTAGGTGTTTTAAAGTGATTCTGGAAGGATAGAGCAAGATTAAATTGCCCTGCTCAATATGCTGAGAAAAACCTAAGGGGACCATGACTTCTGTCATTTTTTGTTGTTTCTTCTAACCTGATTTTGAGTGTAATCACATGCTCAATGATGGACTACTCTGTATCAGCCAGAGGAGGAAGTACAATGCATTACAAGGGAGCCAATACACTGGGCCAGCTTAAGAATGTTGACAAACCAGGTAAACTTAAACTCAAACATAGCCAGCCGCCTTATTGGATTTGGAGCCTTTTGAAAGAAGCTATACGCCACGGTCAACCTGTGAGGTGTTAGGTTCTTGTAAATGATGGAGAGAGGAGAGATTAGCATCCTCAGTAATATATGAATAACACTAACATACAGCAGATGATCATGTCGACATCTCAGATCAAATAATATTTTCACTGGTGTAGAATGTAGATGGTGCAGATATTCTTGTTTCAAAAGCTCTACAAATCTGTCCATAAAATGTACTAAAATTATAAAAGTGTTTGGTTCACTTTAGGCATTAAATCATGACTGGAGAGGGAAGTATTGACACATAATTGTAGGGACACATTTATATACTTCTCCTTTCTCTTATATTTTATAGCTGCATATATTCCTTCTTCTATAAGTCCAGCTACATCACAGTATATGTTCAAATGTGGGCTAATGTGCAATGATACTGAAATGAGGTGTACATGCACCCCTAAATGTCTCACAAGTTTCCACATTCCCAAGTTGAAGGGTTACCCTAATAAAGAATTTGCCCTATTGAACTGATAATAATCCCACTATATCATAAATTGGTCTGATCCCTCAGTAAATTGAGCCCTTGGCGAGGTGGAGTGGTGTCAGCACCTAAAGAACTCAGAGATGGTTCTCTAATCCTCTCTCCCCTCTCACCAACACCCGTACTGTCTAATCAGTCTTAAACACACACACTCACACTCACATCCAGCATATATACACACACACCAGCACTCACCCTTCTTCACTCTCAGCTCAGCCATCTCTTCACTGTAATGTCACTCTTAATCCACGCTTGGTTATCCGCTGGGCTGCAGCGCTGGCAGAGGGATATGAGGAGGGAGAAGAGGGAAGTTGGAGTGTTCCATTACTCTCACAAATCCCGGCACATAGAAAAGGAGGATTTATGGCAGGCCTTATAGATGCACAGATGCATCGTGGTGTATTTAGCATACACACAGATTCAAGTTCTCCCCCAAACAACCGAACAAGAGGGTTGTCAACAGAGGAATCCTCCAAGGGGATCGTTGGACAATACAGCACTGTTGCTACTCTGTATTTTCCCTTTTTTGAGCTTGAAACATGTTTTATTAGCTAGTTTAAAATGTCTTTCTAGGCCAGGAAACACAGATTGGACCACCAGCCACCACAACAACTCACCTTTCTATTTGTCTCATTCTGCATGTCTGAACTTTGTAGACAGCCCATGCTAGGCTGCTACTGTAGCTACAAACTCAACTGCCTGCACAAAGTACAGAGGCATGTCTGTACTGTATGTGGCAGGCTGGCAGGCCACATTAGTGTCACAGAGAACTCATCCCAGAGCCTGAGGGATTATACAGCATCCACAGCCCCCTCCCTGTCCCTCCCCCCATGCTTGCTGAAAATGTAATACTTTTTTATTGACAGCTTGTCCAACGATGGGAATTACCCACATGGGTGAATCCCCGGTTCCATATGGCGCCAAGCTATTAGCAAATAATACTAGTCTGTAATGGCTGTGGTATTACGTTCATTATCTTTGCAGTTAGCCTGTGTGTACAGAAAGAAAGTTAATGTGTTAGCAATGGTGATTTGTAAAGTGCAGTGATAAGGAAAGGGCATCCATCATAAATGGTAGTGGGGGTTAGGGGCCTTAGATAAAGTAGGCTAGCTAGCGGGTTAATGTCTGACATCTGTCTCTGTACTGTAATTATGTGTGTTTTTGTCAATCTTGTTATAGCACCATTCTCTTGTACAAAATGTCCATTGGTACATTCTAAGCTGCTCTACAATCTCAATAGGATGGAATAATTAATGGCCTCTGAATGTGATGAAGAGCCATATGTTGAAAATGGAAAGTGCACTCTTGATAGTATTGCATGGGTACTTGGTCGTGTTGTTTTTCAAAAATGTTTAGGCTTTTTTTCTATGCAAAGGTAAACATTCAGGAGAGTCTGATGACACTGGTGCTCTCCCTGCCCTTGTAAAGAGTGAAGCCCACCATTAATATCCACAACGTACTGTATTACATTGACAAATACACATACAGAGCGCATATACACACTCTCATACAAAGAAGTGGCTACTCAAATATATCTATTTGGTCTGATTTCTCTCTTACTGTGATTTACTATATTATCTATTTTAATCTTACTTTAAGCATCCTGCAAACCCTGTGTAATCCACTAAAGCCCCTGTGAAATATGCTTCACAGTCATAATAGAATTGTTCGTCCTCCCGCCAAACAGTTGCACACACAGACTAACTGACACTATCCACACTGTGTATATCCATAGAGATCAAATGCAAACAAGCAGAAAGTCGGCCTCATACTTTGCTGCTGCTTTTATATAGCACCGTGAACGTAGTGATCACGTACACAACACTAAAGCTGCACAGGGACTACACCAGAGAAACTAATCTTTTATGATCCAGAGTCTTTCCTAGTGGGTACTGATAGGTGGTCTAAACACTGCAGGTGGCAAAGCTATTTCAGACAGGATTCTTACTGATGTGGTTGTGATTGAAAAGCTATTTAGCTACCACTCTCAATATAAGTCTGTTGACAGGGGAAACAAAATACACACTGGTCCCAACGCACTTGTGTATCAACTGAATAACAAGGATGTTGTAGACTAAAGCTAACGTTAGCCGTTTTCCCTTTGCACCATTTGGTTTAGAAAATGTTCCTAAACTAGACCGCTAGATGGAAAGGATATACAAATCATAATCAACATTTTGCACAATGGAACACAATGGGGTTGGGAGAACAGAGGACAACAAAGTGAGTCCTTGTTCCAATCGCCCAGAGCAGTACACCTAATGGAGACCAATTAAAATTTGAGGATTCAATTTTGCAAAACAACAGGAACCTGAAGATAAATCTTGTATCTCGGTTTGCAGTGAAGGCCACTACCTCACTTTGGTTTCTATCATGTTTGTTATGGCATTTTAGAAAAGCAGCTGGCTACTGACAGAGTAGGTCCAAACTACCGCTGCAACGTGGCACTAATCCTACACAATGAAGTTAGAGAGAGGAGTGTGTGAGATAGAGAGAATGGGGGGAGAGTGAGAATAAAGGAAATAAGATGGTCTAGGACTGCGGTGTGAAGAATTTAGAAATAACAGGAGGGAGAGAGAGACAGCACGTCACAGCATGGTTTCCATGTGGGAGCAATCCACTTACTTAAACTGATAAAGATTTAATTAACACACGACTCTGCAATTACTCTGTAATTAAAGTAATTTGTCCCCTTGTTGGGATGAGTAGGCTATATGCCACAGCTTCCACAAAAAAGGAAATTGGAGAAGGGGGGAGTGACAGAGAAGAGAAAGAAGGGCGAGAGAGAGTGGTAAATCAGAAGAAGAAAGGCCATCTGCCCACAAACAAATTTAGTTGATGACAAACATGCACAGAGCATGCCCAGTAACAGCACAAAGGTCATAATCAAAGTCAAGGTCTTCTTCACCAGGTTGGGCCTGTTTTGAGTTCCAACAGGCATAGGTCATAGGGGAGAGTGGGGACAAATGTAACAAGGGACAAATGTGACATTAAAAAACAGTCCTAGAGCAATATGCAATATTTAACATTCAAACTACACCTGGAGTAGGCCTGTTTTTGGGAACCAGGATTCTGCTGTTGCATATATCAAGGAAAATAGGAGGTTGAGAGTTCAGGAATTAAAACATTATTTCAAATACCCTCTCTACCCCTGATTTATTTGCAGAGGTGCTCGACCATGGGGCCCAGGGAAGCGTGGACCTCTGCCTGGCACTATTTCAAGGTAAATGTAACTTCAGTTATAGCTGAATAACGGGATTGGATAATTAATGAGACGTTTTCTGCGGCAAACAGTGACTAATTGCGCAAGACAGATATAGCCAGCAATTAATAATATTCATCCAACGCTTGCCATGATCCCCTACCGGTTCAATTTGCCGGGAGATTAAAACGACTGCCAAGTTTACTAAATTAAAAAGCGGAGAAACAAACGTGCGTCTTGTTGTGTTTGTGCGTGTGACGGTGCGCGCGTGTTGTTGTTACTTCATTTAAAGCAAAGGGGATAACCCTATCTCTTGTTTACAGACGATGATCTGCATATTATTTGCCTCGGTAGCACGCTGGGACATAGGTAAATATCACAGCCTTCAAGTCGCCAGCTAAGGTGTCCTATTGATAGCTTGGCGTGCAGCCTCCAGCCACCTGTGGCATTTCGCATGCCAGTTCACCGGGTCTTGGACAGAAAATAAATGAGGAGAAAAAGATAAATGACGGTTACACCGTTCAGACACAGCAAGAGATATGCCGTCTCCTGCTAGGATAATAAGGTTTACATGACAACATAGCTGAATGGCAATACATTGCATATGCTGTCCCTCACCATGCTACATGGTCATCTTCTAAACCATTTTCAAGTAAGGCCTAGCATTTTCCCGCTCTCCCCTACTATTTGATTATTGTCCATCACCACCACCTATTTTCCCCCTAAATATGTAGCAGTGGCATCAATTGATATCTTGTTTAGACTCACATTTTTCTATAATAAGATGGATATTATCAAATTAATTTGAGTGGTTTTGTAATGGACTGCAAATGATAATTCATGATACCCACACCATCCTCCCAGTATCATTACCCACCATTCACTGAAGTTGACATCTTCTGATCTTGTTACATCTGCTCCTGCCATGCCCTCTACTGCTCATCCGGTGTCTCCTTGACCTGCCGCCACTCCCCCAGTACTCTCTCCCTCTCTCTCTCTGTGTGTGTGATTGTGTGGGAGGAGACAGGTGTGCTGGAGTCAGAGCAGATCCCCACCAGCTGCAACCTGTTCCATAATCAAGACCTCTACAAATACTCAGTCCTGCCACTTCCACACAGGCAGTCTATGTTTCTAGCTGTTAGTTACTATTTAGATCCTGTTGTGCCCGTTTTCCTTGCCTGACACGGTTTTCCTCTCCGCTACAGTTCTGTCCTCTCTGACTCTGGTCCCTGTCTCACGTCTCCTCATCCTGCTACTCTGCCCTGGATTCCCCACTCTACTGCTCCCTTGGATTTCCCTCCGGACCTGCTTACCCTGTCCCAACCCCTCTCGCTCCAGCCTCAGCCTCTGCACCTGTTTTCCTGCAACCTGCCTGAGCTTCCCCTGGCCTGCACTCCATCTCCCCCCTGCGTTTCAATAAATACCTTTGTTACTTCATCCCAGTCTCCTCGTCTGAGTCTGCTCTTGGGTTTCCCTCTTCCACTCTGTGTAACAGATCTCCTCTCAAAACTGCCCCCACCCTCCTCACCTACTGCCAGCTTCTCCTCACCTACCTGTCCAACAGCTGTTAAAACACACCACTCCCTACTCATCAAACACTGTTCACCTCATAACTTCAAAATATGTTTTGGTGCAACAGAAAAGGGAGGAGTGATGTAGTCATGGTTATCAGAAGGGAGATGACAAAGACTCAGATGTCTGTTCTGGGTTCAATCTCCTTCCTTGGGCACCTGTATCTCCCCTGCCTTGGGTGCATGTGTCTTTGGCTGATAGGACATGTATCCTGCTTCTGTCTTTGATCCTGCAGGTACGGGCTTCTGGTGAAGGCAGGCATCCTGACAGTCTGTCAGTGGGCTGAAATAATCACACACATTGTGTCTACCTTTCTGTTTGTGGCACACTCTTGATGGACCGCTCCGCAATGGCATACATACTGTGAAGCCTCCAGAGGACAGTAGCACTAAGCGCCACACTTCGAGGGCCGGTCTACAAATGGGTTACATGTATGTCCATCTTGATGGGAAATGCTTCAACATTGTATCATCACTCCCACACAAAATTCTGCTGTATTACTAGCTAAAGACTATACTATAGCAATGCTGTTTAGGTGAATAATGGTAGTAATTTTGACATTTAGCATACTCAAAAAATGAATACTATCTTGGCAAATGTTACATTTTTGTACTTGGTTAAAAACCTGGAAGCTATTTTCATGCTTTAGTCATGGGCTCCCAAGTGGCGCAGCGGTCTAAGGCAGTGCATCTCAGTGCAAGAGGCATCACTATAGTACCTGGTTCAAATCCAGGCTGCATCACATCTGGTCGTGATTGGGAGTCCCATAGGGCAGCGCACATTTGGCCCAGTGTTGTCGAGGTTTGGCCGGAGTAGGCCGTCATTATAAATAAGAATTTGTTCTTAACTGACTTGCTTAGTTAAATAAAGGTTAAATGTAAAAAAATGCCTGCAGCCTAATCCCTTTAACGTGCTGCTGCAGCAGTATGTATTTCACCTGCATTAAGGTTAATATGCACTTTGAATTTGTGAAGTTAACATTAAAATAGAGTATAGGAATTAAGGGAAGGTCACATTCACTGCTTAAAGTTCTCTGTGTTTAAAATTGTTTTCTTTCCTGTGTCAAGGGCTGATAAAATAAACTGTTTATATCACTCTATTACCAATAGTAGTCCCGTGTGGCTCAGTTGGTAGAGCATGGCGCTTGCAACGCCAGGGTTGTGGGTTCATTCCCCACGGGGGGACCAGGATGAATATGTATGAACTTTCCAATTTGTAAGTCGCTCTGGATAAGAGCGTCTGCTAAATGTAAAATAGTAAATGTGTAATAAAGTCACATACATATTAACATTTAGAAACTGTGTCAGTGTCATTTATTTGCATAACACTGCCCCGCTTAAAGCAGTGCAGCCAACCAGTGATCTACAAATTAACATTCTGTCACCAGTGTCTTCTCCGTCATTCAGAAAAACAGGTGAGGGTGCAGACACGTAAACCCCTCTGAACATCGACAGGATTAATGTTAATTAGGAGGCACGGCATCCCACTGTTCCATCCTCATCCGCAAAATGACATGTTATCTATTTAAATCCTTTTGTGTGCCCTTAGTTTAGAGGGGAGCAAGTTGTGTATGATGAAAAATGTTGCTGTCTTTGTACAGTATTTCTACATGAACACATACTTTAGGTCCACATACTTTAGTGTATGTGGACACCGCTTCAAATGAGTGGATTCGGCTATTTCAGCTACATAGAATCGAGCATACAGCCATGCAATCTCCATAGACAAACATGATTTTCAACCTGACACTGTCATAGGATGCCACCTTTCCAGCAAGTCAGTTAGTCCAATTTCTGCCCTGCTAGAGCTGCCCCAGTCAACTGTACGTGCTGTTATTGTGAAGTGGAAATGTCTAGGAGCAACAATGACTAAAAATCGTCTGTCCTCAGTTGCAACACTTACTACCAATTTCCAAACTGCCTCTGGAAGCAACGTCAGTACAATAACTATTCGTTGGGAGCTTCATGAAATGGGTTTCCATGACCGAGCAGGCTCACACAAGCCTAAAATCACCATGCGCAATGCCAAACGTCGGCTGGAGTGGTGTAAAGCTCGTCGCTATTCGACTCTGGAAATGCGTTCTCTGAAGTGAAAATCACACATCACCATCTGGCAGTCCGACTGGACAAATCTGGGTTTGGCGGATGCCAGGAGAACGTTACCTGCCCCAATACAATGCTAACTGTAAAGTTTGGTGGCGGAGGAATAATGGTCTGAGGCTGTTCTTCATGATTCGGGCTGAGCCCCTTAGTTCCAGTGAATGGAAATATTAATGCTATAGCATACAATGACTTTTTATATGATTCTGTGCTTCCAACTTTGTGGCAACAGTTTAAGACCCTTTCCTGTTTCAGCATGACAATGCCCCCATGCAAAAAGCACGGTCCATACAGATATGGTTACTCGAGATCGGTGTGGAAGAATTTGACTGGCCTGCACAGAGCCCTGACCTCAACCCCATCGAACACATTTGAGATAAATTGGAACGCCGACTGTGTGCCCGACCTCACTAATGCTCCTGGCTGAATGGAAGGAGGTCCCTGATGCAATGTTACAACATCTAGTGGAAAGCCCTCTCAGAAGAGTGGAGGCTGTTATAGCAGAAAAGGGGGGACCAACTTGGAATGAGATGTTCGATGAGCAGGTGTCCGCATACTTTTGCTCATGTAGTGCAGCTAGCCATATAGAAATCGATGGTGGTACTTGAAGCCGTTATTAGGTGTAATGCAGTTGATTGGTGACTATGACATAAACATGTATTGGTTTGCCATCCATACAAGCACATACTTTTGGCCAAGTAGTGTAATTATTCTACAAAGTAAAGAAAACTCTGAATGAACTCTCATGAGTCCATCATTTTCACTGGTATAGCTAAATGGAACACTGATCACTTTAATAATGTTTACATACTGTTTTACTCATTTCATATGTATATACTGTATTCTAGTCAATGCCATCTATTGCTGTATATAGACACACACACACAATTCTATCCTACAGATATACTAAATATTATATCCACATACTGTCCATACATTGTTCCTGGACCCCAGGAAGAGTAGCTGCTGCCTTGGCATTCTGTGCGTATTGTTAGCTAATAGTGCACTGTTGGAGCTAGGAACACAAGCATGACGCTTAACCCGCAATAACATGTGCCTTCTGTGTCTTGTTATTCATAATGCAATAAATGGCTGCCTTTATTCCGTCCCCTTCATCGGTCATCCATTGCTGCCAGGTTTCCACTAGATAGCACAAACAAAGTCCAAATTGGCTATATTGTAAAAATTCATGAAAACTAAATTGAGCTTTTTGGTTTTAAGGTTAGCAGTGTGGGTAAGGTTGATTTGAATTAAAATCACATTTTAATAAGATAAATTGTAGAAATAGGCAAGGCTTATGACTTTGTGGCTGTGGTAATTAGAGACGACCCTGCTGCCAATGTGTTGTGTCCAATGTTTCCCCTGGGCATCATTTGCACCTTACAGGAGACTGGGTAGCAGTATGCCCATAGTTGAGGAAATAGTGTCCTCTAGTGGTTTGTACGGTGATCTGCATAAACAGAGGAAAAGGTCAGAAAATGTTCCCATTTTGCCATTACTTACATTAAAAAACGAGGCCTATACCAACTTGATACTATGACCATGTTGAAACAAGGATAGTATCAGAAAATGTTGCTGATGGGCCTTTCTGTATGCTAAAAAGAAGAGTAGGCTGCCACTGATTAGATGACACCTAAAAAGTTACTAGATAAAAATATCTTATCTAAAATTGTGCCTCTTTGATAGAGCCAACTTTATCAACATTCGAGAATGAAGATTGTTAATGTTTGTAATGAGGAATGATGCAACATGTCAGCAACTATGATGAAAGATGGCCTCAGTGAAGTGCAGTAATATCAGTTATCCTGTGGGGGAGCTAGAGACTCAGCCAGGGCATCTCAGGCTACTTATGTCCAAAATAAACCTTGGCCAGCTGTCACTCAGAACTGGAACCTCCTTCCGCTAGTGTTTTAACATGGTCACCATTCTGTAAAAATACATCTGCTTACCTTTGCAAAGCCTGTCTTAACATAGACGTGTTCCTGAGTATTATCTTTCAGAAGGCTTTGGGAGCCTTAATGTAAGCCTCACTCTTTACAGTAGAAGTGATTTTGATAGATATCGGCAATAGACATCTAATAACCTTTACACGTGATTAACAGTTGACTCATACTGTTGTAGAAATTCTAATGTATACTTACCTGGCAGGGGAAACACCTAAAAGCATGAGGTTCACCCAGTGTGATGCTCAGCCAATGCACTCCGGCCATTACTTTTTTTTAATACTAAACATATGGCGAGTCTCTACACAGAACTGAAACCAAACAAAGACAAGCAACATTTGTTTTTAAACAAATTGTTTATTTTTGCAAGTAGGTATTGGGAGCATCAGTGCGAGCTATGACCTGTGTACAGGTTTAGGAGACGAAATGCACTGAACAGGCCCTTAGGTGAACAACAGAACCCCTCCCAAATGTTCAAGGAGGAATGTTGGTGTCAGGCAGGTACATTACAGCTGTTCCAGAGCATGGTCTATCTACGTACTGTCAGCACTGACTGGGCACTGTGGGAGGAATACTACTCTAAGACGCCCCTCCTTTACCCTGCTACTCATTGCTTATTGGAAGTTACAAACAACACCATTGAATGACCACCTGTTATGGTCTCACATCTGTCCTACTGCTTCTGGCTTCATACTACCAAGGTCATGTTTTTACCCTCCACAGAGCAGACCTCACATCTGGAGGGGGAACCTCTGCAGTCCACCAACAAGGAAGAGGACAGGACACACCACATTTGTAGTGTTCCTGTGTGCATAGTAGACATGTGACTACATTATTTGGCTTCTCAGTGTAGCTGAAAAGAATAGCTTGTGACCATCTCTTCAAACTTGTTGATTCATTACGCAACTTGTAGAAAGCCATGGTAAGAACATTGCTTACATGTCAGTATCATGATGCTCACTATCATAACCATGAAGCTACGATGGTCATTTGTATATAGTGTTGAGCTTCACTCTACATATGGGCAAAACTAGCCAGAATCTAAGAACAGTGCACATATTTGTTTCTAATTCTTCAGTTGCAACTTATTTCCACCTTGTTGTCCAACTTTAAAGTCTGATTTTATCTACACAAGTATTTGACCAACTTGATCCATCTCCACAATTTTATTTGCTAAATTGGGCATTGCACATGATAATATCCTTGTGAGATTGGTTATACTCAAACAGCTTTGGCTGTCATCCAGAACAGTTTTTATTCTACAATAGCAGTTTGGTTTTTAGTTTGTTAACAATAACACTTTGGGCTGCAAGAAGCATCACAAAGAAAACTATTTTTATATTTGGTAATTGGTATGATCCATGCTGCAGTGACAGTGCACAGGTTTGGAAGTGTACAAATTATTGGATAAAACCCAGCATTAGATAAAGCTACAAATTCAAAAGTGCACATTGAACACAGTATCGGAGTGTGGGACAAGACCAAAGACAGCTCGCAGGTGAGAGTGGATGTGTGACTGAGTGAGTTACACTTCAAAAAGATAATAACTTGCACTGGAGATGAAGGCCTTACTGATATGACACCCAGGTTTACAGTACATTTTATAACAGACCTAGCCATTCAGTAAAACAATGGCATAATTAAGGCTAAAGCACCAATGGTGAGGACAATATGTATTTGAATAGATTCATTGTCATGGCCCACAAGGTTGAAGCCAGTGGCCTGTTGTTGGTAACGTCATAAAAAAAGGGACTTATGTCTCAGTATGAGCCAGTGTTGGCACATTCAAACATACCTGCGTGATCCAGCCCACATGCTCCCAATAGTTACAATAGAGAAAAATATATTAACATTTTCAATAGAAAACTGTACAAGGGCCTCAGCGTTTTAAAATACTTCTTAAGAATAAAAAGGTGGAAAAGAATCAATGTGGGTTACATTTCTTTATAGTTTACTGTATGCACAATTATCTCCCTCAACTATATATATATATTTTTTCATCTAGTAAAAATATTCCCAGAGTTTTACTGGGAGCCCCAGGCACTGGAATACATCTCTGTACAAGAGGAGAGAAAAATGTGTTTTCTTTAAAGATCTGTTCCCTGAATTCATGAGCAGAGTTCAGCTCACCTCTGGAAAGGATAAATGTTCTGGATACCTTTGCAGATCAGATCAGGGCTGAGGAGCCAATGGGGAGCACTTAACTAGTTACTTATGAACCTCGCTGGCTCGCTCCTCCTCCCAGACAACAGTCCAGCTGTCTAGGCTCTGAAAATCATGCACCTCAGAATCAGACCGTGAACCCCCACCCAACCTGCTCTTTGTAATCCGTTTGGAGTTTATGATTGATAACATGGGGACAAAATGTACTCCAGCGACCCGTTCTGTGGCCCTTTTACTTGAACTGAGCAGTCATTTTAGCTTGCACAGTCCAGAGAGTTAGCTCAGTTGAAAGCTGATGGCTGGCAGCTGAAGAGTATGTTGGATTTCTGTGGTTGTGCCTTAGGTCCACTGTGCTCCACGTCTCTGTGTACACCATGCCACGGTGGCCATCCAGAGGACCAGAAGCCCAAACCAAACACTGATGGACCACTGCCTTCAGGCCAATCTCCACTGAAATTTGGAACACACTTGTTGTACACCATCAGCTTTGTGATCTTTACAGTCCGGGGAAGAAAAAAAAAAGCGCACTAAATAGTCTGAACAGTGTCACAGCATGTTGGCCCTCCTGCTTCATCTCTTCCCCCAGCCCAAGGTCCCCCAGCTTAGTCGATGGGGCCCTGGAAGATGAGCTTGGCATAGCCCTGAGTGAGGCTGAGCTGGGTGGCACAGAATGGGCATGCGGCGTGGAAGGCATGGGTGCCATGGGGCAGAGGGATCTCGGCCCAGTACTTTGCTGACTTCTCCGAGCACACGTGTCCGCACGGCACAAAAGCATGTGTGGGGGCGCCCACGTCCACGTAGAAGGCGGGCTCGCAGCCCAGCCACAGCGGCACGTACGGGCCCACGGTCCGGCACATGGGGCACTCCCGCTGGGCGTTGGGCTCCTGCTCCGAGCGATGGCCCCAGTTGTGGTAGCCGTGCACGTGGCCACAGGCCAGGTAGACCCAGGGCTGCTTGTCCTCCAGGGAGGAGAGGGCGCGGCTGCGCTGCATGCTGGGGAAGGCCAGGGTGTTGAGGCCCACAGGGCACTGGGGCCGCGCTGCGTTGATCTCCTGCCGCAGGGCCTCCAGGTGCTTCTGGGTAGGCGTGTGGAAGAGGCCGTCAGCTGTGCGCCACAGCAGGGTGGCTCCACACAGGTCTACCAAGGATCCGTCCTGCAGCACGTTGCTCTCACACTCCACCTGCAGGGGGCAACACAGCACACACACACAGCTCTAAACAGTGTACAAAACACTAGGAAACACTTGCTCCCTCCATGACAGACTGAACAGGTGAAAACTATGACCCCCTTCTTGATGTCACCTGTTAAAACCATTTCATTAGGTGTAGATGAAGGGGAGGAGAGAGGTTAAAGAAGGATTTTTAAGCCTTGAGACAAGGATTGTGTATGTGTGCCATTCAGAGGGTAAATTGTCAAGAAAATATTTAAGTGCCTTTGAAAGGGGTATGGTAGTAGGTGCCAGGCACACCGGTTTGAGTGTGTATCACAAGAACCGCAACGCTGCTGGGTTTTTCACGCTCAACAGTTTCCCCATGTGTATCAAGAATGGTCCACCACCCAAAGGGCATCCAGCAAACTTGACAACTGTGGGACGCATTGGAGTCAACATGGGCCAGCATCCCTGTGGAAATTTTTTGACATCTTTTTTCTTTGTACAATATATTTATTGGCGGCATTTGACATCTTGTAGAGTCCATGTCCCGGCAAATTTAGGCTTTTCTGAAGGCAAAAGGTGTTCCTAATGTTTTGTACATTCAGTGTACTCAGTTAGGAGGGGAGAGACTGGGCTCAACACTAGGGATTAATATTTTCCCAACAATCTACCAAGTTTCAATAACGGGAATAATTGATATTTATCCCGAGAGTCCCGTGAAATACCGCAATAATAATTTAAAGCATTTAAAACCAAGATATGGTCACAATGAATAAAGAATATCTCCTATATTTGTCAAAATCGAGTTGATTATACAGATAGCAGATCAGCTCATGAATAACAAGGAGATTAGTGTAAATAGTAAGTTATCTTAACAGGGACCATATTTAAAAAAAATATCCATATCTACGTTTGTTCACACATTCTCTACCGAAGATCTCATATGGACAGCAAGTACAAGACAACGCTGAGTAGCGGGGGACATGCTATAGGGGTATTTTGACATGCATAGTCCAGAGACATGCTTTGATAATGCAACCTATGAATCACAGAATGAAGTTAGGAATTTTCACGCGACACAGGAGTCAGGACTTTGGGTTTCAGTGGGATTGGAACTGGACAGCAAAACAGACTAGGCTCTAGGACAGAATAATAATTTTTCATCATGCCTCTCATGTGTGATAGAGATACCTATGTAGTGAATTGTGCATAGGCCTACAAAATGTGTGACTATCTGAAGAATCACAATGACAGCTCAAAGAGGCACAAGTTATTTTATAGGCTATAGCCTACTGTAGGGTTTATTAACGGTCGCATTTGCAGTCCGGCAGTGTCAATTATGCATGTGCTTTGAATTTATGGGGACTTTGTGTGAAGTAAATGCGCTAGGCTAAAAGCTTCCATGCGACAACACGTTTGGATAATGTGCTATTGTATTTTTTGCTAATCTGTTGCTGTGCATGTTTATTTTGTGGAATTGCATTAGTGCAACATTGTAGGAAATGTTGTAGGATAATTTCCCAGGTCCTGTCATTTTATTTTCCCGGGAAATGTGAAGAATGATCCCGGGACAGTCCCGGGATCCCAGTAACCCATGGGTGAGAGCACTAAGTATAGGGAAACTAAGTTAACTTTTTAGGGATAGGGGGCAGCATTTTCACTTTGGATGAATAGCGTGCCCAGAGTGAACTGCCTCCTACTCTGTCCCAGATGCTAATATATGCATATTATTATTACTATTGGATAGAAAACACTCTGAAGTTTCTAAAACTGTTTGAATTATGTCTGTGAGTATAACAGAACTCATATGGCAGGCAAACTTCCAAACAGGAAGTGGAAATTCTGAGGCTGGTCGATTTTCAACTCATCGCCTATTGAAATCCCAGTGGAATATGGATCTGTTTGCACTTCCTATGCCTTCCACTAGATGTCAACAGTCTGTAGAACGTTGAATGAAGCGTCTACTGTGATGTGGGGCCGGATGGGAACTGTTTCAGTCAGTGGTCTGGCAGAGTGCCAGTTCCTGGTCACGCGCATTCCACATGATATCGACTTGCGTTCCATTACTTCTGTAGACACAAAGAAATTCTCCGGTTGGAACGTTATTGAATATTTATGATAACATCCTGAAGATTGATTCTCTACTTAGTTTGACAAGTTTATTCGACCTGTAATATAACTTTTTGAAGTTTTCGTCCGAGTTCGCCTGGATCTGCCCGAGCGTTTGGACATGTGTACTAAACGTGCTAGCAAAAGTAGCTACTTGGACATAAATAATTGACATTATCGAACAAAACAACAATTTATTGTGGAACTAGGATTCCTGGGAGTGCATTCTGATGAAGATCATCAAAGGGAATATTTATGATGTAATTTCGTATTTCTGTTGACTTTATATCTGAGCACCGTCTCAGACTATTGCATGGTGTGCAATTTTCCGTAAAGTTTTTTTGAAATCTGACACAGCGGTTGCATTAAGAACAAGTGTATCTTTAATTCTATGTAAAACATGTATCTTTCATCAAAGTGTATGATGAGTATTTCTGTTATTAGATGTGGCTCTCTGCAATTTCTCCGGATATTTTAGAGGCATTTCTGAACATGGCGCCAATGTAAACAGATTTTTGGATATAAATATGCACATTATCGAACAAAACATACATGTATTGTGTAACATGATGTCCTATGAGTGTCATCTGATGAAGATCATCAAAGGTTAGTGATTCATTTTATCTCTATTTCTGCTTTTTGTGACTCCTATCTTTGGCTGGGAAAATGGCTGTGTGTTTTTTGGACTTGGCGGTGATCTAACAATCATATGTTGTGTTTTCGCTGTAAAATATATATATATATTTTTTTTAATCGGACACGATGGTTAGATTAACAAGATGTATATCTTTCATTTGCTGTATTGGACTTGTTAATGTGTGAAAGTTACATATTTCTAAAAAATATTTTTGAATTTCCCACTCTGCCTTTTCAGCGGAATGTTGTCAGGGGTTCCGCTCGCCGAACGCATGGCCTAGAAAGGTTAAGAGAATGCTACCTTGGTTTCAGTATAAATGGGTATGGAATTTTATTTGTAAAGATGTAACTTTGTTGATGTTGTTGAATGGCCTGATGTTTGTTAATGGTTCTTTCCTTGACTTAAATGACTGAGAACAGATTTGGTGAGTGTAATGGTGGAGCATCATCAGTGCTACTGACCAGTTTGCCGCGGGTCTGAGCAGAGCGGGTCTCTCTAAGGGTGTAAACATCCCCACACACAGAGATCTCCCTCCATACACCCGGCTTGGACTCCTCCGTGAACCCACCCCTGGGGTGCATCACCAGCACGCCATTGGTCGTCAGCCCGTCCATGTGACCATCCGGGTTCTTCCACTTGGCGGCTTTTTCCTGAGGGTGAAACAGGAGGAAAGTCAGACACACAAACACACTGTAGTGAACTTACATAACACTGGTGCTAGTATACATTGTGTGCTAATCTAGTTTACTCTGCTTGGAATGCATATGCAAACCAGGCTTTGAATCTTAGCAGGAAAACAAGAGGAGAAAGTAAAAACATGCTAGTGTTCTATTGTTCATTGTCATAAAATAGATACTGTAGCAAGAACATTAAAAAATATATATTTTGTCACACTGGATAGGTGCAGTGAAATGTGTTTTACATTCAAAACATTTGTATCTGAATGCCAGTCAACCCTGCAGACGTTCCTATCCCTGGGAGAGTGCCCTCTGAGCCCAGTCTTACCCCCAGGAAGATGTTCTTGGAGGAGTCAAAGCCAGCAGCGTAGATACGAGCGGTGTAGGGCAGGACCCGCTCACAGACGACACGGCAGGCAAAGCGAGAGATGGTGCTCTGGGTGATGGGCGTCTCTTCTCCCTCCTGACTCCCAGACAACGTGTCCGTCACCACAAAGTCTATGGGGCTTTCTGTGGAGCGGCCAATCTGCAGGACAACAGAATCCGCCCAGGTTAGAACAGACAAGTGCACCATTCCAATCTGAACAGCCATTTGTAAAACAGTGGTTTAGAAAGTGTTTGTTTTTAGGGAATGACAGATGCAATTTTTTTTAGAGCCAATGTAGATTTATGGGGGTCAAGAAGGCCGATGGCTGATATTTTAGGCTGATACTCAATATCACAATTGAAAATGTTGATGACAACATTTTCCAGAGACAGCAATGTGTGCATTAATGCATCCATTTCTTTATCAAAACAATACATTTGACTATGTTTTTACCAATCTAACTACATAACGGTCATATGTTTAAAAAGAAAAAGGCAAATCTCTTGATAAACTGGGTAAATTAAGATAGAATAGGCCTATTCACAATACAGGTGAATGCATATTCAATAAGAGTGTGTGCATGCATTGAGTAATCAAGCTTGTTTTGGCTGATCAGTGGAGTCTATGGTGCTACAGATGACTGACTTCCATTTGGGACTTATATTAGCCCAGAGATAAACAACATTTGCATAGAAGCATCACTCCCACATGTCACGCCTGTATGTAAGGACATCATACAGGCACTGCTGTTAGTTTGAGAATATAAAATAACATCTATTCAATGTAAACGGGTCCAACGTAATGTCGTGATTTGTGATCACGGATGCTAATCAAACTAGTATATTGTTTATTGTAATTTTAGGTGATCGTAAAAAATATTTTTTCCCCCAACTTGTCAGGACACATCTCTAAACAACTCCGCTGCCAAGATGAAATTCGATATTACTCAATTGGCTAGCTCAGCGGTCAAGAAATGGGCGGGTTGTAATTTGATCCTACTGCTACGATTGGCTAGAGCGAAGCTATAACACTGCTCCCGTTCCCATGTCTCTCCATTGCTCATATCACTTGTGCTGTTTACTGAGAACACACTAAAATCTTCTTTCTCTATTACGACAATGATCTAATTCGACTAGCAACTGTTAATTTATGGCTGCGATTGCGGTTGGTCAAATCAGCACACCAATAAATAGCTAACATTACACTACAAATCAGATAGCTCGTTGACAAAAATGGTGCATGTTCAAAATGATAACCAGCTAACGTTTGCTAGCTAAATTGGCCATTAAGCGCCTATCTGATATCTTTGCAGCATATTTATCTATCCCGCTAACTAGCATTGTAGCTAATATAGCTAGCTAAGAACACAGATGAAAGGGTTAGTTATCGTAATCTTTGCTAACAGGTCACATACCTATCTGCTTAGTTAGCGTGCTTATTGCAAGAAAAATGTAATGAATATCAATATTCAGGTGGTTTATGCCTACTAGTTGAAGATCCTTTCCATCATCTTACTCTACATATACAAAATATGATGCGTTTATGAGTTGTGCATGTGCACAATACTAATGTCAAATGATTATTTGAGGCCTGGAGCATTTAATATCCAATGCTTATTTGCATTACTTTTTTTTTTTTAACTGTCCATGAAAAGGCTGCAAAAGTACATAGCCTCTAATTCATTTTCAAAGACAAGTATTATATCAGATATCAAATATGTGATTACACTGGCAAAATTGGGAAGTGGAATAATAAAATAATTGTGGGGAATAACAGTAGTGTTCTTGCTGACAAGCACACTATATACCCTTTATTTTAGCCCATTGTTAATAATGAGAATTATTCCACTGATCAGACTAAATAAGTAAATAGATCATACAAACCTGCCCCTACACCCTAACCAAATTATTTGTATATTTATTGTCCCAGCTCTTGAATCAAACTTACACTTTTTGGTTCACAATCGGTTTGACAAAATTATTTTCATAGTTACATGTCAGGTCACCCTACCAAACTTCCCTGCTAAAACATACTGTAGGTCTGTGGTGCTGCCTCGTCGTTGTCACAGCCTAAATGCCAATCACCAAAACAGGGGACTAATGCAAGTGTGGAGTAAATTGACTTTAGTACATGCTGTCAAGTAAGTAACAGCAACCACATATTAAGGAAATTGTTCATAAAAACAGCCCTACCATGCTGCTCTTTTTACAGTTTTATAAACTCAGCGGAGAACGTTCTCTTGCTATTCAGCTCTACTCTAATTTTGAGGGGCGTTTCTATAAAAACGCTCATCCAATCCCCTTGATCCCTTACAACTATCAATCATATGCTTCAATGTGGTGTGTTTCACAGTGCTGTGGCAGGACAATGGAGGTTCTGTGATGTTAATTTGCAGGCGCAGATGCTCAGATTTGAAAACGATTTGGAACACAGTTGAAAAGTGAATGCACTGACTATAGAATAGACTAATTAGAAAAATAAACGCAGTACTTTTCAATGTGTGGGATATAAAGAGGCGTGGCGTGTGAGCTTGAGGTTCAAATGGGTCTCTCTCACGGCCAATTTGTGAGAGTTGGCAGCACTGCTTATTATTAGTATATTAACTAAACTAATATTTGCAACAGGAGTTCAATTTTGGTTACTGCCAATTCATCCATTTCTCAATACTGCACCTTTCAGTTGGAGAATGAGCTAGCTTGCTGTTGCTGATTTGAGAGACTTTCGGCAAAGCCGATAGAGAAGGGCTGAAACACTACAAAGGGCCAATATCGGCCCGATCGTTGTCTATGGTCAACATCCCCAATCATGGGCAATTTCCTTCATAAATAGTAAATAAAACCCATAGGCTTAGATGCTGCCACCACTAATGATCGCAAATTCCCACAACCAGAAAATAATGGTATGAAAGAATCTCATTGAATGGTCCAAAGACAGGAATGAACAGTGACTGTTAATGTATCAATATAAAAAGGCCTCCATCAGCTAGCTAAATACACCCATTTGTTATTTTATCAAACCAATAGAATTTGTATGAATTGTAATACAAAAAGATACTGATTAAATAGTTATATAAATTTCAGCTTCACACAGAAAAGTCGATGCTTTTCCATCTCATTTCCATAATCATTTTGTTTCAATGTTTGGCCTTGAGTTGGTATTTATTATCTCTCTGCTGGTTATGGCTTTCCGTTTACTTAGTGCCATTTGCAGAAACATGAACACAATAAAGGGTTGAATGTGAAGGTGGTGTCTGGAGCAGTCTCAATTCCTCTGGTGGGAGTAGAGCGGTCTGTGCTCTGGATTTAGATTAATGCTAGGGGGGGTAACAGAACATGTCTTCACTTGAGGGAAGGAGAGCGGGGAGGGACTAAGAGAGAGACTAGCACAGAGACTGAATGCTATAGAAACACTGCCATGTAGCAAACAAATCCATGAGGCAGATTAGCACTTCATTAAAAAAAAAATCTATAAAAACAGACCGCAGTTGATTGTTGAAATGCAATATCAATGTCTATTACTAAGCAGATTGCCTTGTAAACTCATGGTTTTGAGTGTTAAGAAAATTACACCGATTTTTAGGACTGACGAATAATAATATACATACGTCAGGGTCATCTGCTAAGCTTAGACCAACAGAGTATCTGGGATGTTGAAACGGGCGGACTTACCTGAAACATGTCTGTGTCTTTGTCATGGCAGTATTCTACCACTACTGTCTGGTTCCTGGACAGAGTGTAGGAAATACTGTGCTGCACTTTGCAGTTCACCGCCTGCAACAGCAGAGGAAGCACATCAGAAGAGGCATTCTATACCATGCTAATGACAGTTCTTACACTGAAAGGGTTAATAGGATATTAGCATTCAAATGTAAATTATATTGTTGTATGAGCTCATTAATAATGATATCATAAATCTACTGAAACAAAGGGCTTCTTAATTTGTTATGGATAGGGGGCAGCATTTTCACGTTTGGATGAAAAGCGTGCCCAGAGTAAACTGCCTGCTACTCAGTTCCAGTTGCTAATATATGCATAGTATTAGTAGATTTGGATAGAAAACACTCTGACGTATTTAAAACTGTTTGAATGATGTCTGTGAGTATAACAGAACTCATATGGCAGGCAAAAACCTGAGAAAAAAATCCAACCAGGAAGTGGGAAATCTGAGGTTGGTCGTTTTTCAACTCATTCCCTATTGAAGATACAGTGGGATATGGGTCATGTTGCACTTCCTAAGGCTTCCAGTAGATGTCAACAGTCTTTAGAACCTTGTCTGATGCTTCTACTGTGAGGTGGGGCCGAATGAGAAGGGAATGAGTCAGAGGTCTGGCAGAATGCTTTGAGTTCGTGACACTCGTTCACGTGAGAGCGAGCTCTGTTCCATAGCTTTTCTACAGACAAAGGAATTCTCCAGTTGGAACATTATTGAAGATTTGTTAAAAACATCCTAAAGATTGATTCTATACTTCGTTTGACATGTTTCTACGGACTGTAATATGAACTTTCGTCTGAACTTTTGCCTGGACCTGCCCGCGCATCGTGAGTTTAGATTGTGTACTGAACGCGCAAACAACAAGGAGGAATTTGGACATAAATGGACTTTATGGAACAAATCAAACATTTATTGTGGAACTGGGATTCCTGGGAGTGCATTCTGATGAAGATCATCAAAGATAAGTGAATATTTATAATGCTATTTCTGACTTATGTTGACTCCAACATGGCGGATATCTTCTTGGGTTGTGTTGGTTTCTGAGCGCCGTACTCAGATTATTGCATGGTTTGCTTTTTCCGTAAAGTTTTTTTGAAATCTGACACAGCGGTGGCATTAAGGAAAAGTATATCTTTAAATCTGTGAATAACACTTGTATCGTTTATTATGAGTATTTCTGTGATTTGATGTGGCTCTGTGCAAATTCATGGGATGTTTTGGAGGCAAAGCCAAATGTAAACTGAGGTTTTTGGATATAAATATGAACTTGATCGAGCAAAACATACATGTATTGTATAACATGTTGTCCCGGGAGTGTCATCTGATGAAGAATATCAAAGGTTAGTGATTAATTTTATCAATATTTCAGCTTTTTGTGACTCATCTCTTTGGTTGGAAAATAGCTGTATGCTTTCTGTGACTAGTTGCTGACCTAACATAATGAAATGTTCTGCTTTCGCCGAAAAATTTAATTATGAGATTTCTGTTGATTGAATTTGGCGCCCTGCCGCTAGCAGAACCCCAGTCCTAGACGGGTTAAGAGATCCTTGTTTGTGTCGCAGAGCTCAATAAATGATTTACTGAAATTGTTAAGATGCTACCACCCCCCTACAAATCAAAATGTAATATGGATTTCAATGTTCGTGCACACACGTCCAGTCTTCTTGTCTGCGGCAGCACGACGCCTATATTGCTAGGCTGATTAGCGAGGACAAACAGGTGTGAAACAGGTACGCGTACGAAGTGAGAAGACCATATCGAATCAATGTTTGGTTTTGTTTGGGAGGGTGGTGGTAGCATCTAACAATTGGATTTATCTATTTTCTTGGGCACTGCTCGCCGATGCAAACGACAACCTCTTAAATCAGAACCGTCTTCCGATCACGGAGACACATTCGGACATGGGAAAAGTGTCACCAAACATGCAGACATATTCAGCATATTTAGCTAGCGGGATACAAGCTGCACCGGCAAGATAGAACAGCACACAGGTAAGCACACAGGTAACAGCAGGTAAGACAAGGGAGGGGGGGCGGTCTGTGCAAATCTGTAAACAGCTGGTGCACGAAATCTAAGGAAGTCTCTAGATTTTGCTCGCCTGAAGTAGAGTATATTGTGATAAATTGCAGGCCACACTACTTGCCTAGAGAGTTTTCAGCTATACTTTTCGTGGCTGTTTATTTACCACCACAGACAGATGCTGGCACTAAGACCGCACTCAGTCAGCTATATAAGGAAATAAGCAGACAAGAAACCAGTCACCCAGCGGCGGCGCTCCTAGTGGCCGGAGACTTTAATGCAGGGAAACTTAAATCAGTTCTACCAAATTTCCATCAACATGTTAAATGTGCAACCAGAGGGAAAAAAATTCTAGATCACATGTACTCCACACACAGAGACGCGTACAAAACTCTCCCTTGCCCTCCATTTGGTAAATACGACCACAACTCTATCCTCCTGATTCCTGCTTACAAGCAAAAATTAAAGCAGGAAGCACCAGTGACTCGGTCTATAAAAAAGTGGTCAGATGAAGCAGATGCTAAACTACAGGTGTTTTGCTATCACAGACTGGAACATGTTCCGGGATTCTTCCGATGGTATTGAGGAGTACACCACATCAGGCACTGGCTTTATCAATAAGTGCATCGAGGACGCTGTCCCCACAGTGACTGTACGTACATACCCCAACCAGAAGCCATGGATTACAGGCAACATTCGCACTGAGCTAAAGGGTAGAGCTGCCGCTTTCAAGGTGCAGGACTCTAACCCGGAAGCTTACAATAAAATCCTGCTATGCCCTGCGACGAACCATCAAACAGGCAAAGCGTCAATACAGGGCTAAGATTTAATCACACTACACCGGCTCCGACACTCGTCGTATGTGGCAGGGCTTGCAATCTATTAGACTACAAAGGGAAGAACAGCCGCGAGCTGCCCAGTGACACGAGCCTACCAGACGAGCTAAATCACTTCTATGCTCGCTTCGAGGCAAGCAACACTGAGGCATGCACGAGAGACTCAGCTGTTCCAGGCGACTGTGTGATCACGCTCTCCGTAGCCGACGTGAGTAAGGCCTTAAAACAGGTCAACATACAAAAGGCTGCGGGGCCAGACAGATTACCAGGACGTGTGCTCCGGGCATGTGCTGACCAACTGGCAGGTGTCTTCACTGACATTTCCCTGATTAAGTCCGTAATACAAACATGTTTCAAGCAGACCACCATAGTCCCTGTGCCCAAAAACGCAAAGGCAACCTGCCTAAATGACTACAGACCGTAGCACTCACATCTGTAGCCATGAAGTGCTTTGAAATGTTGGTAATGGCTCACATCAACACCATTATCCCAGAAACCCTAGACCCACTCCAATTTGCATACCACCCAGACAGATCCACAGATGATGCAATCTCTATTGCATTCCACACTGCCCTTTCCCACCTGGACAAAAGGAACGCTTACGTGAGAATGCTATTCATTGACTACAGCTCAGCGTTCAACACCATAGTAAAGCTCATCACTAGGCTAAGGATCCTGGGACTAAACACCTCCCTCTGCAACTGGATCCTGGACTTCCTTACGGGCCGCCCCCAGGTGGTGAGGGTAGGCAGCAACACATCTGCCACGCTGATCCTCAACACTGGAGCTCCCCAGGGGTGCGTGCTCAGTCCCCTCCTGTACTCCCTGTTCACCCACGACTGCATGGCCAGGAACGACTCCAACACCATCATTAAGTCTGCAGACGACACAACAGTGGTAGGCCTGATCACCAACAACAACGAGACAGCCTATAGGGAAGAAGTCAGACCTGGCCGGGTGGTGACAGAATAACAACCTATCCCTCAACGTAACCAAGACTAAGGAGATGATTGTGGACTACAGGAAAAGGAGGACCGAGCACGCACCCATTCTCATCGACGGGGCTGTAGTGGAGCATGTTGAGAGCTTCAAGTTCCTTGGTGTCCACATCAACAAACTAGAATGGTTCAAACACACCAAGACAGTTGTGAAGAGGGCACGACAAAGCCTGTTCCCCCTCAGGAGACTGAAAAGATTTGGCATGGGTCCTGAGATCCTAAAAAGATTCTACAGCTGCAACATCGAGAGCATCCTGACTGGTTGCATCACTGCCTGGTACGGCAACTGCTCGGCCTCTGACCACAAGGCACTAGAGGGTAGTGCGTACGGCCCAGTACATCAGAGGCTAATCCAGGACCTCTACACCAGGTGGTGTCAGAGGAAGGCCCCCAAAGAATTGTCAAAAACCCCAGCCACCCCAGTCATAGACTGTTCTCTCTACTACTGCATGGCAAGCGGTACTGGAGTGCCAAGTCTAGGACAAAAAGGCTTCAACAATTTTTACCCCCAAGCCATAAGACTCCTGAACAGGTAATCAAATGGCTACCCGGACTATTTGCATTGTGTGCCCCCCCCACCCCAACCCTTCCTTTTACACTGCTGCTACTCTCTGTTTATCATATATGCAAAATCACTTTAACTATGCATTCATGTACATACTACCTCAATTGGGCCGACCAACCACTGCTCCGGCACAGTGGCTAACCGGGCTATCTGCATTGTGTCCCACACCCACCACACCCTCTTTTACACTACTGCTACTCTCCGTTCATCATATATACATAGCCACTTTAACCATATCTACATGTACACACTACCTCAATCAGCCTGACTAACCGGTGTCTGTATGTAGCCTCCCTACTTTTTATAGCCTCGCTACTGTATATAGCCTGTCTTTTTACTGTTGTTTTATTTCTTTACCTACCTCTTGTTCACCTAATACCTTGTTTGCACTATTGGTTAGAGCCTGTAAGTAAGCATTTCACTGTATTCAGCGCACGTGACAAATACACTTTGATTTGAGACACACATGTGGGCAAATAATTTACAAGGTGGGTATATGTTATAATACTAAACCAGAGTTCCACTCGGGTCTAAACTGGGGTAGGAAGTGTCATGCGTCTACTTTGTTCTCACACCATCAGATCAGCCATGTGCCAGCGGCTCAGGATGGGAACTAATGCCTTCCGTAACCGCGCCACCACTCGTGATGGGGACTCATTAGATGGTTGCACTAACCCTTCATTATATCACTGGACAAAAACGTTGGAAGGAATTCTTGGAATGGGACAGTAGGGATCAGTGTTCCTGTGAAGTAACACTTCCATGACAGTGACCACTCTAGGCTCAGTCAACATAGGCCAGTCAATCAGCTGAACTCCATGAGGGGGGATTCTGGGGTCAGATACAATTCATACTCAGTCAGCCAGACCTGGGTAGAAAATACCAACTTTTCAAATAATCAAGGTAGTCGGATATAGTTTATAAAGTTAACTAAAAGTCAACTACTTTCTTTGATATTCAAATACAGGTCTCAGAAAACCAAATAAAAATACGAAGGTATTTTAATGACAGTAATAAAATGGATGGCTGACAAATATTTGATGAAGAACCAAATGCTACAACAGTTAATTGAATTAGTGTAAATATATGAATAATATAGCCTATAATGAAATACACGAGGGACACGTCAACATTAGAGTAGAACACTTTTGCAGCTTCAGAATTACTAACAAATATATTTTCATAATGAGTGGTAAAGTAACAGTTTACAACACTTTACATCAAGTTCTTATACATGTGTAGTAACTTAGCAACATTGTTTCATAATACTTTGTAAATTGCTTAATAATTGCATAATAATGGCGTGATTACATACGTGGAATAAGGAAAAGTGACTATTCCTCATGTACAGGAGTTGAAAACGCTCAGCTCATTGGGCAATCTAAATGCAATTATCAAAGTATTAATAAAAACATGATAATAAAATGTTGCTCCAAAAGTAATTACAAGTTTTATTACACAGGCACAAGAACAGTTTAATGTTAGAAGTTACTTAGAATGTTAACAGTAACAAACTGTAGACTACAGCAAAAAAAATTGCCTACGCTCTGAAGACAGCTGCATCATGCTCGCCAGCTGGAAAACAACGACATACCAATACATTCAAAATAGGTCCTGTTTTTTCATTGATTGTAGGGCAGTAACCACTAAATTCTGGTAGTTGTCACGAAAGAAAAATAAAAAAAATCACAAAATCAATGTTACAGGGAGCCCTTTTTTACACTCGTACCCTAATACAGGTTGGAAATGGCAGATTTGGACACTGATAAGCTCCTAAATTGGAACGCAGTGGTTGTACAGTAACATGCTGTACACGACGTCAGATTTCAGGGTCTCCGCTTCACAGCTCTGTATGGGTTTCGACTGACAGACGTTCTGAACCACACGCGACAAGAACTTGCCCCCATCCCTCCCGCTAATTGGGCAACTGTTGTCTGAGTAAGGGAAATGCTGTACATTAAGAGGACTCAATGTATTTTGAAAGCTGTCAGGATTATAAATACTGCTTTAATGTCATACAAGCAAGCCAAATACCTGCACTTCACATTTCCACTTGAAAGTCCATGGAGAATAAGAGCACCTCCTCCCAGCTGCCCACTGCACGAGGCTAGGTAACATAACGATAACACCACGATAATCGAGAATTTCAATAAGCAGCTCTCTACGGCTGGCCATGCTTTCCTCCTGCCTACCCCAACCCCGGCCAACAGCTCTGCACCCCCCGCAGCTACTTTCCCAAGCCTCCCCAGCTTCTCCTTCACCCAAATCCAGATAGCAGATGTTCTGAAAGAGCTGCAAAACCTGGACCCGTACAAATCAGCTGGGCTAGACAATCTGTGGCCTGCTGGAGGTCATTTTGCAGGGCTTCTGGCAGTGCTCCTCCTTGCACAAAGGCGGAGGTAGCGGTCCTGCTGCTGGGTTATTGCCCTCCTACGGCCTCCTCCACGTCTCCTGATGTACTGGCCTGTCTCCTGGTAGCGCCTCCATGCTCTGGACACTACGCTGACAGACACAGCAAACCTTCTTGCCACAGCTCGCATTGATGTGCCATCCTGGATGAGCTGCACTATCTGAGCCACTTGTGTGGGTTGTAGACTCCGTCTCATGCTACCACTAGAGTGAAAGCACCGCCAGCATTCAAAAGTGACCAAAACATCAGCCAGGAAGCATAGGAACTGAGAAGTGGTCTGTGGTCACCACCTGCAGAATCACTCCTTTTTTGGGGGTGTCTTGCTAATTGCCTATAATTTCCACCTTTTGTCTATTCCATTTGCACAACAGCATGTGAAATGTATTGTCAATCAGTGTTGCTTCCTAAGTGGACAGTTTGATTTCACAGAAGTGTGATTGACTTGGAGTTACATTGTGTTGTTTAAGTGTTCCCTTTATTTTTTTGAGCAGTGTATATATTTTTTAAAATCATAAAACTCATGTCATATTGTCAATGTTTATGATCACTATGTTTGATGTACAGTTACAAGATGACATGGCATCATACCCTGGGTTGTTCTGAACAGAATGAGCCGGTTTGTCTATTGTGAAGAAAAATCGCAGTGTAGTACGCACCTGAATGCACTCATGATGTCATTTTATGGGCACCAACACTACCATTGGTTTCTCAGAATTTCCCTGTGAAAGCCTAACAATTTAAGATCACATTTTATAACTTAGCTAGTCATGTTGGCAATAGAACAAGCTTTCATATTATGCTCACCTGACCCACATTTGGATTTATAAATGGACCGTTTTTGGATTGCGTAAAGAACAGTAATTGTGTAAAGGTGGGGACGCAGGGCTGGGTTTCAAACAAAACAACTACAAGTGTGCTTGCTCTAGTTCCTAAAAAGGTACAGCAATGAAATGACTTAAGAACTGTGCACACTTTGGAGAAGTGTGTGACCACTTGAAAACACCAGTTAGTCCTCTCACTCAAACCCTTGTTATTTTTTTGTGTTGTGTTATGTTGCACCTAACCCACATGAGGAATATTATCATGTTACTGAATGTATCCAGAGTATTTTCAAAATGGCATTATCAACAAATGCGGCGAAAAGTACGGTAAATATAAAAAATGCACGTAAAAAGCAACAGTTTATTCAGTGTTGTGTCAGGTGAACTGTTGTGTCCTAAACTTTGGTCTAACAATTGTCCTATCATCTCCAAACTGTTCCCTTTCAATTGCTAACATGCTTATGCATGTACTTTTCATATTTATTTTGTAAGAAACCTGTTCCATATACCGGTAGGCCAATTCCCACAAGTGTAAAGCATTCTACATTTTCAACACAACATTTGGCTACTTTTGGATTGCCACATACCCAGTTCTAAAATCCCACACAACCAACTGAGACCTGAAGAGAGTGAGGTCTAAACCGTTTGTTAGGGAACACCCAAAGGAACACAAACACACCCAGACAGACACCTGTAATTGAGATCAAGTGGGCAGATTAGGGAGCAGAGGCAGGATTTGAATAGGAGTCTGGTAGTGATCATGGGAGCTCCTCATTATCTGTCATGAGCACCAGAGTGTGCACAGACACGTGAGCCCTACTCAGACAGAGCGCTTTCTCAACGTGTTCACATGGACTACTACAGAGTGTGAGGGAGATTTGGTGTAGTGTCTGAAAGAACAGAGGGAACACATTCCTGCTGAGCAAGAGAAAGCGTCGGTGGACAAGTACACACTTGGAAATCCACATGTAACAGTTACCCTCTCAATGGATATCTCACATCTCTGCTTTCAAATAGAACCCTCAGTGCTGGCTCTACGACATTAGGTATAGGTGAGGTAAAGAGATGAATCGAATCGATCAAAACAATGGGAATGCCATGGCAACACCACTGACGCACCCCCCATGCGGGAAAGATTCAAAATCTCCTTATTGCCTACCAACAAAATGTGCCTATATTTATGTGCATTTCATACCCTCTTGGGGGTAATAAGAGAATAATGCTTGTATGGATGTCAAACCAATACGTCAGTCACCAATCAACTGCATTACACTTAAAAATAGGCTTCAAGTAACACCATCGATTTCTATAGTGCATTCGGAAAGTATTCAGACCCCTTGACTTTGTACACATTGTTACGTTACAGCCTTATTCTAAAATGGATTAAATTGTTTTTTCCCCCCCTCAATCTACACAAAATACCCCATAATGACAAAGCGAAAACAGGTTGAATTTTTTGCAAAAGAATACAAATAAAAACAGAAATGCCTTACTTACAGACCCTTTGAGACTCGAAATTGAGCTCATGTGCATCCTGTTCCCATTGATCATCCTTGAGATGTTTCTACAACTTGATTGGATTCCACATGTGGACATGATTTGGAAAGGCACACCTGTCTACATAAAGGTCCCACAGTTAACAGTGCATGTCAGAGCAAACACCAAGCCATGAGGTCGAAGGAATTGTCCGTAGAGCTCCGAGACAGGATTGTGTCGAGGCACAGATCTGGGGAAGGGTACCAAAAAATGTCTGCATCATTGAAGGTCCCCAAGAACACAGTGGCATACATCATTCTTAAACCGAAGTTTGGAACCACCAAGACTCTTCCTAGAGCTGGCCGCCTGCCAAACTGAGCAATCGGGGAAGAAGGGCCATGGTCAGAGAGGTGATCAAGAACTCGACGGTCACTGACAGAGCTCCAGAGTTCCTTTGTGGAGATGCAAGAACCTTCCAGAAGGACAACTATCTCTGCAGCACTCCACCAATCAGGCATTTAAGGTAGTGGCAAGATGGAAGCCACTCCTCAGTAAAAAAGCACATGACAGCCCACTTGGAGTTTGCCAATAGGCACCTAAAGGATTCTCTGGTCTAATGAAACCAAGATTGAACTCATTGTCCTGAATGCCAAATGTCATGTCTGGAGGAAACCTGGCACCATCCCTATGGTAAAGCATGGTGGTGGTAGCATCATACTGTGGGGATGTTATTCAGCGGCAGGGACTGGGAGACTAGTCAGGATCAAGGGAAAGATGAGTGGAGTAAAGTACAGAGAGATCTTTGATGAAAACCTGCTCCAGAGTGCTCCGGACCTCAGACTGGGTCAAAGGTTCACCTTCCAACAGGACAATTGACCCTAAGCACACAGCCAAGACAACACAGGAGTGGCTTTGGGACAAGTCTCTGAATGTCCTTGAGTGGCCCGGCCAGAGCCCGGATTTGAACCTGATCGAACATCTCTGGAGAGACCTGAAAATAGCTGTGCAGCGACGCTCCCCATCCAACCTGACAGAGCTTAAGAGGATCTGCAGAGAAGAACGGGAGAAACTCCCCAAATACAGGTGTGCCACGCTTGTAGCGTCACACCCAAGAAGACTTGAGGCTGTAATCACTGCCAAAGGTGCTTCAACAAAGTACTGAGTAAAAGGTCTGAATACTCATGGAAATGTGATTTTGTTATTATTTTTTATATATATTAGCAAAATTTCAAGAACTTTTTTTTTTGCTTTGTCATGAGGTATTGTGTGTAGATTGATGGGGAAAGAAACAATTTAATACATTTTAGAATAAACCTGTAACATAACAAAATGTGGAAAAAGTAAAAGGGGTCTGAACTTTCTGAATGTACTGTATATGGCTAGCTACAGTATGTTACAAGCTTATACAAACAGTAGTTAGCATTTAGCAGACATTTATTCTAACCCCGAAAAGGACCATTTCTAAATATTATGCTGCGAAAACAGCCAAATACACTACATGACCAAAAGTACGTGGACAACTGCTTGTCGAACATTTCATTCCAAAATCTTGGCCATTAAAATGGAGTTGGTCCCCTTTGCTGCTATAATAGGTTCCACTCTTCTGGGAAGGCTTTCCACTAGGTGTTGGAACATTGTTGCGGGCTTCCATTCAGCCACATGAGCATTAGTGGGGTCGGGACCTGATGTTGGGCAATTAGGCCAGGCTCGCAGTTGGCGTTCCAATTCATCCCAAAGGTGTTCAAATAGGGTTGTGGTCAGGACTCTGTGCCATCTCGACAAACCATTTCTGTATGAATTTCGCTCTGTGCACGGGGGCATTGTCATGCTGAAACAGGAGGGGGCCTTTCCCAAACTATTCCCATAAAGTCTGACGCACAGAATCGTCTACAATGTCTGCTGTAGCATTAGGATTTCCCTTCACTGGAACTAAGGGGCCTAGCCCGAACCATGAAAAACAGCCCCAGACCATTATTCCTCCTCCACCAAACTTTACAGTTAGCACTAGGCATTGCGGGAGGTGGTGAAGCATGATTCCTCACTCCAGAGAACTCGTTTCCACTGAGTCCAATGGCGGCGATGTTTACAACACTCCAGTCGACCATTGGTATTGTGCATGGTGATCTCTGGCTTGTGTGCGGCTGCTCAGCCATGGAAACCCATTTCATGAAGCTCGCGTCCCGACAAAAAGTTATTGTGCTGATGTTGCTTCCAGAGGCAGTTTGGAACTCAGTAGTGAGTGTTGTAACCGAGGACAGACGATTTGTACACGCTCTGTGAGCATGTGTACCCTACCATTTCGCAGCTGAGCCCTTGTTGGTCCTAGTTATTTCCACTTCACAATAACAGTAAATACAGTTGACCAGGGCAGCTCTAGCAGGGCAGAAATTTGACAAACTGACTTGTTGGAAAGGTGGCATCCTATGACAGTTGAAAGTCACAGAGCTCTTCAGTAAGGACATTCTACTGCCAATGCTTGTCTATGTTGATTGCATGGCCGTGTGCTCGATGTTATACACCTGTCAGCAATGGGTGTGGCTGAAAAAGCTGAATCCACTAATTTGAAGGGATGTCCACATACTTTTGTATATATAGTGTATATCCAAATCGGATTTTAATAACCACACATTGTGGGCCTGTTTGAACTCAAAACTCATGACGGATGACGAATATCAGATTTTTTGGGGGTGAGCCAATGACGGTGTCCTTGTTCTTCCACCCATGGTCTGCGTTCCATTGATCTCTTTACCGCATGTAGGACTATGGTGAATTAAATCACTGACAACAGTGGTAGGCTACTAAAGGCAGAATCTCAAAATGAGGTTCCCTTTCTTGCCTGCCTCAGAAGGAACAGCTATTTTCATCAATGTGTGTACAGCTGTGAGGGGAAGGTCAGCCAACTGCAACAACATCCTCCTCACTTCACCCCACTAAACCAAGTTTAATAGAGGCCCTGATACCAGGGTGGCAGAGGCAAGGGGAGGTGAAGGTGCAGGGGGGTTAATAAAGCTCCATCATTATATAACAGGCTGTACATGACCTCTTACATAAACCTACACATACTGGTGTGTGTCGTGAAACAGCAGACAGAGCAGGGCCCAGTACAGTTCACTGAACAGTCAGAGATGATACAGCCTTTATCAGCTAACAGCTAGCTCCTAAGCTCTTCTCACTGGGAGAAGAGGTTATCAGACTCAGTCAGGCTACAGGGTGGGAGACTAACACAGACTGAAGGGCCTTAAGCCAGAAGGCCCAAATACAAAAAAGGAGAAGTGCTTTGAAACATGTGCTTCTAAAAACTGCAGACGTCAGCAGCAGGCACTCTAGCTTGTTTAGCTGACTGCTAGGATACCAAATGTAGGAATGCAAGAGGACAGACATGTTGTACCGGACTGGGCAGTTTTCTGGCAGACACCACACATAGCAAAGCTAGGAGGTCTGGCTGCAGCTTTTGTGTAGTAAATGTCAGAGCCATCAATAGAGCAACAATTTTTCTTGACTGGGATTTCAAGTTAGATACATGAAAAACGTGTTAAAAAGTAAAATGAGTCAAATTCAGTGTTGGTGCTCACTGTTGTGTCAATTGTTGGTCATTCTATCAATTTGCTAAGAAGGGTAATAACATATTCATGAGAACTCAGTCTTCATCCACCAATTACTTAGATTGTGCATGAATATGTGAGTAGGCTAGGTTCCCGTTTTACCTTGCTGGCTTGTGGCGTGTTGAGGATATGGACGGTGCTGGGTTTAACACCGTTGGCTTTGCTTCTCTTGTACAGGGCAAAGCGGCTTTTCCTTCTTCCCCGGTCTCCGTTTGGGAGGGAGCCATTGTACCTATCAGAGAAAGGGGGAGAAAGAATGTGAGAGTTTCTAACATTTCAGGAAAAGTTAATTCATTCCCCCATAGGGTAGATAAAGATATTCTTCCAAGAGAGAAAAGGTCTCTGAAAAAGAATGTTACAGAATATGCTTGTCTGTAAGTGAATGCATGAATAATAATGTGTGTTCCTATGGTTTTGGAGCAGGGCCATTTGTATCCACTTTCATTCATCCACATAGATCACATTCATTGTATTAGTTATCTAAGCGTCACCTTGGATTATAGCTGGGTTATTACATAAAGCACTTTAAAAATGCTCCCCCTCCGTCTGTGAGCTAGCCACACCGCAGCTGTTGCTCTGCACTAGTCTGTAGAAGAGCAGAGTTTAAGATGTGTGTCAGGTCTCCTTTACAGGACTATCCAGACCAGACTGGGGAGGCTCTCTGACTCACATGATGGTTCAGCAGCATAATACCTCTACCGCATTAGTCACACTAACTTGGAGCCTGAACTGGCTGACTCAATAAAAAATACACAGGACAACATGGCCTCATCATAACTTCTCTATTTAGTGTGTGGTTAACATTTCTATCTTGGTGCACCCTTGTGATGCCCAGTCTCTCAGTCTGCTGTTACTACGGGCCTGGTCTGCCTGGTGAATGGAGGTGCCTCTTCCAGAACAGACCAATACTCTACATCCACCAGCTGGCCCCTACAGCTGGGAAACCCCATGCTCTCCTCCGATCCAACACACAGGCCTTCTGTTCTGTCATCCACCCCCCACACAATAAGAGAGTTCAGGTTGACATTTTGACTGATTACAGTATTTCAGAATCAATTATATTAATTGAATAAAAATCCACCAACCTTTCCTTTTATTAGTGATTGGGCTAAACAACCAACCACTACACTGTAATCCCCAAAGCCCTCGTTACTGCAATGACTACCACCTCCTCCCCATACTCATCCTCCTCCTCCCTCCCCTGGCCACCTGTCCCCACAGCCAGCCAGCCTGGGAAACACATGGTCTCAGTCAGAACAGGGCTGAGAGCTGGTCTGCTAGACACAACCCACTCACAGGGGAATATTGTAGCTCTGCCATCGCTGACTGACTGCACACGAGTGCGATCAATATGATATGAAACAAGTCATGACCGCTGCGATCAGTCCACAATAAAGCAGGATCAATTCCACTCTTCTGTTAGCCTTCAGCAGCCACCCATTCACAGCTGTTATTGTCAGCGGTAACAGTCAATGCAATCTCTCTTGCTTGATGACACTGGGCCATGACATCTCTACCATTCCAGTAAAGCCATTTGGCGTTGGATAGGAAGACTGGACATAATGATGGATAATGGACTGGCATTTAAGGACAGGAAGTGAAGTGTGCAATGTCACCTGGAGGCCTCTTCATCATTGCATTAGCCGGGACAGCCTTTTAAATCTGTGCTCTAGCTTATTGTAATCCCTTTGCCTTTTGACCTGGGCCAGAGTGGGCATTTTTAGCCTCTTGATACTTAGAAGGGATTAGAATGGAGGCTCTGAGCATCACCTGTACTCCAGCCCTGCCACCATACACAAGAAAGAGCCACCAGCAGTCCCCTAGTCATCGACTTAGTGACAGCACAGCGTTAACCTAGTATGAGAAATTTGTTAAAGCGATAGCCCTGGCTATGACCCCATGACTGCTCCTAGGGTCATGTGAAGATGGCACAGTGGGTTATTATGGGTCAGAGGGGCTTAAGGTAGGGCAATATGTTTTTTTATGTGTTTGTGTGACATTCCAGATGCCTGTATCGCAAGAATCACGTTTTCTATGGTAGTTTGTCGTCATGTCTTTTTGGTTGTCTCTTTCTGTGCTGTGTGCTCCTTCCCATTTACACCAGAGATCTGTATATAATGGCAAGATGCTCATGTCTACACCCTAACAATGGGAGTCATTGTCTCAAAGGCAAGCTTAGGTCCAAAATTAGCCCATAGAAACGCATGGGGCTTATTTTGCATAGATTTTAGCGAGTGAAACCTCATGCTTCGACTCTTCCCCTATGGTTTACACACACACACCCCAAGCCGCTCCACCTGCCACTCACAACAACAAAAATGAGGGATCCTCTCTAACAAGTGGTTTCAACTCACTATGTGCATTTCAGGTTTGGTCCACAGAAACCCATTTGACTGTAATAGAGAAGATCACCTTTCTAACCATACCCTTTCATGTCTCAACTACTCAAAATGTACACAGAACAGACACTACTAAAACGAGAGTATCAATGAACATTGATTCTGGGAAATGAATGTTCAGTTTGTCGCACGCGGCATTGCAGTACCAAGTACCAACAGCAGCATTTTAGCCAAAGACTTATATTAGCTGTCTAGTCTTTATAAATGTGCAATAAGCATAAAACAATTATTTTGGGAATTGGAGAGAAATGAGGTAGGTCACTTGATTTCAACATTAACAAAAGTGGACAGGCTAACATGCTGTTCACGAAGTTGGAGACACAGAAAACTGTTCATAAACTGACATTTAAATGTTCAACTTCATTCATCATCTCCAGCACCACCCCAACATGTGAAAATGATGCGTTTCTATGTTTTGTAGTAAAAAATAAAAATAAATAAAAGGGGGGGGGGGGGGGGAGATGTGTTTCCAATGACAATCATTTTATGATGTCGACCTATTGTGAGTAGGCATTGCCTACTAATTGGTTGATGATGACATCGGAAACACTTACCTTTCTCTGTGTGTTTCCAATGATGTCATCAATCAAACATTGGTGAGTTTCTATGTCACATATGTTGATGTAGGGGTGGTGCTGGAGATGAATATGAAGTTGTAATTTTTTAACAACATTTCCCTATAACAATTCAAATGTTCTGCCTTGTTAGCTAGCAAATAGATCCAAGTTGGCTAAACTTGAAACTTAAAGATTAGCTGGCTACTCACTAGCACGTGGGCTTGTGTGATTGTTTATGAGACCGGTGTTCATTTTCTACAGCCCAAGGTCTGCTACAAGAAGCTAGACATTATTAGTGAATGTGCATTATGCATGGCTCTGGTTAAATTTGGAACTAAACATTGCATTTTCAAAAGACAGATTTGAAAGCCAGATCATTGATTGCAAAAAAATGCAGGATAAACTATTTTGATAAAATTATTTAATTATTAGCTGGTATTATGGTTGCGGAAGACTTATAACTAGCCTAGGTATAATTTCACAACCCTGAATTCATTGCTGACTGTTTGAAATTTAGTGATTTTGACCTTAAAAAAAAATTTGTACAAAGAGAAAACATAAAATAAATAGAGATATTGCCCAGCTCTAGGTTAAGGTCTTCAGAACCAGTCCAAAATGTGACAATAGCAGCATTTCTGATTCATCATCTATAATGTAATCCTCAGTAATGTTATCTACAGTTAGTCACCCTACTCCAGTCTTGGTGTTTGGAGGTCTGTGCTCCACCTACCCGGAGATGTCCCCATCAAATACAATCTTCCCTCACAGAATCGTTCTTCAGAGGAGACTTGCACAATCAATAGGTTCAATCCCACAAGCACAATGAATGGACAAAGAGGACTGTGGAGAGGCAGAGGCTGTATCCTGATCAATCCCCCCTTTCATTTCCTAAACCCACTCACCCAGCCTGCCCACTCACTGCCCAGTGCCAGTGCTGCCAGCCAAAGCCGGGAAGTGTCCATGCAAACACTAATGCCACCACTGGGTTAAGACTTAAGACAAACCAGGGTGAGAATTGCAATTCAAATAGGACTATGCTCTCCATTCAAATTACATGTCATGAAGATGTAACTTTGGATCAAAATCTAGACTATAACAGAAAGGATAAGCCCACAAATTGTATTTTTTTTAATGGCAAGCGTCTTATCCCTACTATAGCCTACAACAACACACTGACTCAGAACAGTCCTGACTGAAAATGTGTATGTGTTGTGTATGGGGGGTGCGGGAAGGATTTGATACCACGATCAAAACAGTCACACTTGCGACCGTTTGACTTGGCAGTGAGACATACATTTTTAATTGGTCGTGGGTGCCAGTGAAAACAATGCACCTGGTCACGTTATAATTATTTTATTACCATGATTTATTCAAACAGTAATGTGCAATTGAGCAAAAATAAAGCAACTTTTTAAAGAAGCAACAGCACGGGAATGCCCGTGTGTGTGCGTGTCAGAACTTGCCTTTGAGGGAGGTTTTGGAAACCCTCCGGGCCAGTCAATCATCCCAGTCAGTGGGCAGAGAAAAAAATATTGCAATAATGCTATTTTTAATCTAGGCTATATAATTGATTTTAAATAACTATTAAACAATGGATGCTTATTTATCACATGCTCTCTGCACAGATATAGCCTATAGACAAACTGTCAGGCAGAGAGAGCGCTCAGCTCTTAAAAAGCTGGTTGTTACGTGGAGCGAAGAGTGACAGCGGTAACTGTAGGAAAGATGTTCCAAGTTATAACTACCACTAAATGCTAAGGCAAGAATGGGTAACCAAATATTTAAAAAGTTTAAAGTCTTGGTTAAGTATTTGTGATGTGCAATTCAGTCATTATGGAATGGTATACCTTGAAAATCAGACATTTCCTTTAAGCTCTTTGGTCCTTGAAAAGTCATTGAAGTTATGGTAGCCGATTTAGAAGTTCTACTGCGCTAATATGGCCTTCAGAAAATATTCATACCTTGACTTATTCCACATGTGGCCGAACGGCTCGATCTTGTGTAGCAACATTTGCATTTTTTTATATTGGATAAAAGTAGAGACTCGGAGCTAGAAAAATGTTTATCATACAGTACAGTTGAAGAACAATGGGAAAGTAATTATGCTTTGAAAGTTGATAAACTTGTAACCCCACTTTTGAGAAAATGGACCTTGAATGTTTTGGTACACCTACTGGAAAGCTCTTCTTGGTCTACACCCATTCAGCATCGTTTACACCATCTTAAGCTTTAGCCCCACCCATCTCTTTAAGGATTCACATGCGAGGCCATGTGCTAAACAGTGAGAACAACCAAAGATTTAGACTAAAAGCTAGTTTATACTATGTTTATCGACATGTCTGTATACAGTTGTCGCAGTGACATTATGATTTATTTTTTGTCGTTTTGAAAAGTATAAACAAAAACAGGTTGCATGACATCAACAGCTTGATGGGTCCAAAATAGCATAACTGGTGTATTTTAACACCAATTTAGTATATGTCAATCAAGCAAACCACGCTAAAAGCAACTTTCAAAAAAATGAAAATAAAAGAGGTTTGTTTCTAGCTTGTTAGCTAGCTAGCCAGTTCAGGGCTCCCAAGTTGCGCAGCGATCTAAGGCACTGCATCTAAGGCACTGCATCTCAGTGCCTAAGGCGTCACTACAGACCCTGGTTGGATTCCAGGCTGTATCACAACCGTCCGTGATTGGGTGTACCATAGGGCAGCGCACAATTGGCCCAGCGTCGTCCGGGTTTGGCCGGGGTAGGCTGTCATTGTAAATGACTTGTTTAGTTAAATAAAACATAATTACTATATCATATAGCTGATAACGCCTTAACTTTAGCTAAATTGTATTCATTATTACAGAACAATAAACTCGCGACAAGATAATGGCGCGCTAATGACAGAAAATAGCTTATGGTTGTGAGTATGACAAAATAAAAGCAGGGCATTCTACCAGAGAATTGTATAACTTGGACACTGTCTCGTTGGCCTAATGTTATATCCTAATTTGACTTTGGTGCAGGTCATGTTGTTCTTCATATTAACGTCTCTGGTAAACACACACTATATTAAATCAAATCTAAAGTTAATTTGTCACATGGACAGGATACAAAAGGTGTAAACTGGTTACTTGCATAGGAGTCTTTTTTTGACATGTAGCTAAACAATTAACCAAAATCCCAACTCATAACGTTACCACCCTGCATGAATCTACAGACAGCTAAAGCTAACCAACTAGCTAGGTTCAATGTTAGATAGCTAACATTAGGCTATAACTAGCAATGCAAATGGCTCTGAGATGCAAATATTACTACACAGATCATACACGTAACGTTAACTAGCGAGCCAGCCAGCTAATATTAGCAGTATACTAACTTGCACTGAACAAGTTTCACCAAATTAGAAACATATAATATATGAAAATGTAGCTAGCTACACTCTTACCCATATACATGGATGATCGCTTCTCCCTCTGTGTCACGGATGCCATGTTTGCCCTTAGTTTGAAGATGTATAAAACACCTGTCTCCTGATTACGACAGCCTTCTGTTTTATCTTTTTCAACTTCCTCCACATTTGGAGAGAATGCCAAGCGCATGCAACACTGTCATTAAGGCAAAGGGTGGCTACTTTGAAGAATTTCAAATATGAAATGTATTGTGATTTGACTTTTTTGGTTACTACATGATTCCATATGTGTTATTTCATAGTTTTGATGTGTTCACTATTATTCCACAATGTCAAAAATAGTACAAATAAAAGAAAAACCCTGGAATGAGTAGGTGTCCAAACTTTTGACTGGTACTGTATGTAAATTAGATATTTATGTATTTAATTTAATACATTTGCTAACATTTTAAAAACGACTTCCACTTTGTCATTTTGGGGTATTGTGTGTAGACTGAAAAAATAAAAGTAATCCATTTTGAAATCAGGCTGTAACACAAAATGTGGAATAAGTCAAAGGGTAAGAATACTTTAAGGCACTAATTATTCTGTGATTTCATTTCTGATCCGTTTATGAGACGTAGGCGCTTCCATTTGTTTCCCGGCGTTTCAATTTCATGATGTTGCGCTAGTCTGTTGCTCATAATAACCGCACATGGTTTTACCGCAAGACATCTAAATGTTGGTTCAACTTGGTTTTCCATTCAAAGTGTCCAATTACAAAAGGGAACCCGCTTTTTGGTCGCTTTCTCATTTTAAAATATAATACAGTAACACATCTCAAATGGCGAGGCTGACTAGCTACCACATGGACAGACTTCATTAGTGTGTTTGTGTCGGGAGCATGCTGTCTATTTAGCCAGGCAATACCCACATTATTCTGACATATTTTAGAATGTAAAAATAATGTGAATGTCAATGCATAATGACAATAGGTAGGCCTAGTCAAAAAAGGTATTTGACTTGCCAATGTCTGTATGTACCCTGTATAGGCTAGTTGCTACACACTCATCATTTGATTTCCTGTCAGATCTTGTCCCGGGCCAGTATATACTTTTTTAATTAGCAAGTAGCTTTCAGTTGGCACTGGCCCAGTGTGCCCCTGGCAAATTTACCTGAATGTGGAGCCCTGCTTTGTGCGGTGCACGTGCGGTGCACAACTATGTGTAACCATTAGCCATGCTTTGTGTAGGCTAACTGTTTTCAGGTAGATGGAAAAGCAATAAAAATGTAACTACAAAGTAGCCTGCGCCTTCTTGGCAGAATCAGGATTATTTGCATCAATCCAGTGGCCATTTGTTTTGAAACTCCATCCTAAGTGCACTACAGAAACACCGCTGGCCAAACAACTGCCTGGCGTTTACCTGAATTAAAAGGCTAACTACAACAACAAAAATTCAATTTCTCAGACTTTTCCCAGACCTCAAAATGGTCCCCTGATGTAGTTACATTTTATTTAACTAGGCAAGTCAGTTAAGAACAAATTCTTATTTACATTGACAGCCTACCCCGGCCGACCCTAATGACGCTGGGCCAATTGTGCGCCGCCCTGTGGGAGATGTGGGTAAGCAGACCGACGAGTCACTGCGTCCCCTCATGAGTTCAGATGTTTTGTGGCCCCCACCTCTGCTATAGAGGATTTTGCAGGAAAAAAACCAGAAAAAAACTCATGTAACTTTGACATCCGTAATAAATACATTTTGCACATTATTTTTAAGTATATTTTCTTTGCTGTTACAGTAAATCTATCCTAATTAAAGAACACAAAGGCATGCTAATTTAAAAATGTGGCAAGTCATTCTTAGCCGGGTTCTAAATGGAATAAAGGCATATTATGGGACAGAGGCCAGGTCATGATCAATTATTATATTAATTTAAAAGATTGTGCGACCAAATTATGTGCTGGTGCCACCAACTGAAAAGGTTGGTAGCACCAGTGCCGCCAGTGGAAAAGGTTAGTGTAGAACCCTGGGTGCAGGGGACACAGGCCACACATATACATTTTAAATGTAAAATGCTTTTAACAGATGCTCTATACATGAAATTCACAAAGCACCAAACACCAGAGAAATGACTGATGTATTATTTCGTTCTCTCTCCATAAATGTTTAATAACACCTTACAATGAAAGCACTGCAAGGCCACACTTCTCTTCCAGATTGTTTTTGTTTGTTTGTTGTTGAAATAAAGTCTAGGTGGTTGTGCCTAAAGCACAATGAAATGTTGCCCAAGGAGGATAGCTACTAAGCACTGCTGAATGAAAGTAACATCTACAATGGTAAAGACAGGCAGACCATTAATAATCAATGTCCCACCAAAACAGGCTCGGAAACTCATCACTAAGATAAGACAAATTCAGATTAAAGTGCTTTTCTTAGCCCCATGGGGGGTATTACTACACCATCAGTGTTTTAGGAGCTAATACGTGGACACACACACACACATCACATCTATGGCACATAGCTACATGAGAATTTCAACAAAAGCTGTGTAGTGAAGGCATACTTACTGTATAGCATGCAATTTTGTAAAATGTTAGAAACATGTCTACTGATGTTTTGGATTTTCCGAAAATGGGTCAATGGGAGATGTTTATTGAATTAAGGAGTTTTAAATTCCCTAAATGGCATTTTTATCGAAAATGAGAGAACATACTTTATAACTTTCATTATGTGAGTAGTCCTGTCAGTTCACCTGGCAAACAATGGATGCTGTGTGAGAATTCTACAAAACTGCAGTAAACCAATCTGTTTTCACTAAATGTCAATGTGGTCCTCAAAATACATAAATCATTTGAAAACAATGTGGCAGTTGTTACCCATGTCTGAAAATCCCAATACTGTCTGTTATGATATTTAGGCGTTATACAGCCCAAATGTAAAGCAAGTGCCGTGCTAAGAACGTTCAAATCTGTGGGACATCTCTTTTTGTGAAACCCACAAAAATCAGTGTGTTCAGATTTGCTCTTTGCGATGGGTATTCTTCAACATAGAGTAAGATTGATGTGACATTGTATTGCCAGGTATGGCGTCAAATCAGCCTCTAAAGTCCATTGAGCATGAGGTGACACTGTTGAGAAAGATTAAACATCAGTGAGCAAGCAAACACTGAGACGAGCGCACGCGGAATGTGGTCGAGTGAGCAGAGGATGGTCGCGCAAGCGCAAATACAACATCCCCACATAGATTTCTCTTCTCACAACAAAAAAATCTTGCAACTGCAATAGTTGTATTATTATGCTTCGATCACACCCGGCAGTGTCATCACATTTTGGTACACCAGAATTACATTAATTTCCAATGAAACCCTGCGTTTGCCTTGCAGCATTGCGTTGCAGAGGCAGTTGCAGTGTGGTGCACATGTTGGATTTATCGAACATATGAGTCAAACTGTATGCGTAGCCGGCTTGACAGAAATGGTAGCAGAAGGTGAATTTTGAACTTTTGTTGCGTACATATCCAGATGATGCTGCGTACTCTCTCGCGCAAGAACATTGCATTTAACTTCACAGTTCCATTCCACGTCATGCTGTTCATATGAATAATTCATTAATAATTGACCAGTTTCTGGAAGTTTTAATCCGGGAAAAGGGAGTGGTTTAGGGCGATAAGTCTCAGTAACCAGGTTCCCGCCCTTGAACCCTAGCTGGCACGCAATCTGTCATACTAAAGAAGTTTTGAAGTTCTGATCACCTTTGTTAGAATACCTAATGGTAAATTGTAGACCACACTGTTTACCAAGAGAGTTTTAATGTCTATTTTTCATAGATGTCTATTTACCACCACAAACCGATGCTGGCACAAAGACCGCAGTCAACAAGATGTGTAAGGCCATAAGCAAACAAGAAAAAGTTCACCCAGATGCGGTGCTTCTAGTGGCTGGGGATTTTAATGCAGGGAAACAGAAATCAGTTTAACCAGCATGTCTCCTATGCAACTAGAAAAAAAAAACACTAGATCACCTCTACACTTCAGAGACGCATACAAAGCTCTCTCGCCATCCATTTGGCAAATCTGACCATAACTCCTTCTTAACAAGCAAAAACTCAAAACAGGGAGTAACAGTAATGTGCTCAACACGGAAATGGTCCGATGAAGTGGATGCTAAGCTACAGGACTGTTTCGCTAGCACAGATTGGAATATGTTCCGGGACTCATCTGATGGCATTGAGTTTACGACATCAGTCACTGGCTTCATCAATAAATGCATCGATGACGTAGTCCCCACAGTGACCGTACGTACATATCCTAACCAGAAGCCATGGATTACAGGCAACATCCGCACTGAGCTAAAGGCTAGAGCTGCCGCTTTCTAGGAGCGGGACACAAATCCGGACGCTAATAAGAAATCCCGCAAAGCCCTCCGACGAACCATCCTACAAGCAAAGTGTCAATATAGAACTAAGATCAAATCCTACTACATCATCTCTAACGCTCGTCGGATGTGGCTGGGCTTGGAAACAGTCACAGATTACAAAGAGAAACCCAACCACGAGCTGCCCAGTGATGCGGGCCTACCAGTCAAGCTAAATGCCTTCTATGCATGAGAGCACCAGCTGTTCCGGACAACTGTGTGATCAAGCTCTCCGTAGCCGATGTCAGTAAGACTTTTAAAACAGGTTAACATTCAGACGGATTACCAGGAAGCATACTTCGAGCATGCGCCGACCAGCTAGCAAGTGTCTACTACCCACATGTTTAAAGCAGACCACCATAGTCCCCATGCCCAAGAACGCCAACGTAACCCGTCTAAATGACTGCTTTGAAAGGCTGGTCACTGCTCACATCAACACCATCATCCCAGACACCCTGGATCCACTAAAATTCACATACCACCCCAACAGATCCACAGATGACGCAATCCACACTGCCCTTTACTAAATGGACAAAAGGAGCGTCTACTTGAGAATGCTGTTCATCGACTACAGCTACATTCAACACAATAGTGCCTTCCTCAATAAGCGCATTAACGACGTCGTCCCCACACTGACCGTACCAAGTTCCGAAATTAACACCTGCAAAGCACCAAATGCAGGTAGATTTTGGCGAGTAAATCTCAGAAGGCTATCCGCCACATTGGCGGGTAAATGTTAATACCAAAATAGTCATGTAATAAAATATCTGGCATGATGGCTCAAAGGAAATTACTCATGTTTGCCAGCCACAGACCGTCTCATAGTGCTCCTAGTTTCACGGCACTGTTTACCATACGGGACATCAGCTACTCGACATCGCTCACGTGCCACGGGTCTGCTGCTAGCTACCGTTCATTAAATAGCTGTTGTGGCGACATTTACCTGGAGTAAGCCAACCTTTGAAACGAAAACCCACCGACGAAAGAGGATGAATCACATTAAAAAAAGAAAGTAGTGAGAAATGGAGGTTTGGAGATGGAGTTTCAAGAGGCTGGCTACAGTATGATGCTGAGGCTGTAGTGATGAGTTGTTCTGTATGTCGCCAGTATGGCAAAATTAAAAGCAGAAACAACTAATTTGTCATCAGAAATAAAACGATGAAGCTGGATAACATTCGTGACCATGAACACAGCAAGTTTCACTCGGAGCCTCTCCTCTTGATACCTTCTGTGACAGTGCTAATGGCAATGTCAGAGCAGACTAGCACGAAGATGAAGATACTGTTAAGGACTGTACATGCCATTGGCAAGAAGGCAAGACCACTTTCTGACTTGGAGTGGATGTGCCAGTAAGTGAAAATTTTGTTACTCTTGTAGCTAGACTAGTACTTTTGTAGCTAGTTTTTTCAAGTCTATTTAGCAGACGTGGTCCAGTATTGTAGGTTATTTCTCAGCTCTTGATAAGCTTTGGTTCACCTCAAAATAGTGTATAAATACCATAAAGTGATAGGCCTACTGATGCTGACATGGATCTCCATGCTTTGTCCCGGGCTCAATGTGAAACTTGCTGTGTTCATGGTCACGAATGTTCTCCAGCTTCATCGTTTTATTTCTGACATGGATCTCCACGCTTTCCTATGGCTCTGTAACATTCTATTTTAATGTTTTTCTCCAGATGCTGTTTACATTTTAAAGCATTGTGACACAATTGACTTTACCAGCCTTATAGTGTTGATCCTGAAGAAAACAAAGGGTAGAAGGCTAATTTAGCACAACCAACTGCCAGCTATATTAGATAACATGATTGTATATTTAATTATTATTGAATTAATTTGATGTTTGATTTTTGCAGTTTGGATGAAAGAGAGGAATCGCTGTGGGCTCAACAAATAGAAATGAGAAGCAGGCCAAAGAGCTTATGCATCATATCACAGAGGTGGAGAGAAACAATATCAGAGAGAATCTGAAAAACACAACATTTCTCTCCACAGACAGTTCTGTGAAAGAGGAGGAGTTAATTTATGGCAGATTCTGTCACAAGGGCAAGATCGAGTCGAAGTTTGTTGGCATCAAGTCGGTGGAGAAGGCAGACGCGGCACACATAAGCAACTCCATCAGTGCCATCATGGAGGGAGTGTGTGATGAGTGGGGGAGCAAGTCGGTCGCTCTGGGAACAGATGGAGCTGCTGTGATGACCGGAGCCAAGAATGGTGTGGTCAGCCGGCTGAAGGGGGACAGGGCCTACATCGTCAGCATCCACTGTATGGCACACTGCCTTGAATTGACCTTTTCTGATGCCATCCGGTCCAACGTGATGTGTCAGAAAGTAGAAGACCTCCTCAGTGGGCTCTACACCTTCTACCACATCAGTCCACTGAACAGGGCAAACAGCTTCCAGGCTCTTGGGCACACACCACTGGTGCCCACCAGAATTGGCGGGACCCGATGGGTAGGACACCTATTATGTGCACTGGACCACTTCCTGCGAGGTTACCAGGGGCTTGTCCAGCACCTGGAACAGGTATTGACTCTACATTGCCATGCTAAGTAATCCAAAAGTCATCAATATGTAATGTCCAGTAAATAATAACAAACACGGTTACGATTGGTAACATCATGTTTCAATGCTTTATGCACTGATAATATGTGTCATATCTAATAGAGTTTTTGGACAGCAATTAATTGTCTGTTTGTATGTCTTTGTTCTTTATGTATTTCAGATTCAATCTGCTGATGCCCAAAATGTCAGGGGTGTCCAGCAGGCCAAGGCCAGGAAATACTCCAGTACTGCGAGGGAGGCTGTTGTTATCCGTTTCTGTGGCTTCCTGCATGACACACTAACACACCTGAGCAACCAGTCTGCCTGTCTGCAGAGTGCCACCATCACCATGGCAGAAGCCCACAGCTCCTCAACACAGGCAGTACTTAAAAAGTACAAAACTAGGTATGTTTATTTAAGCTGCAATAAGAAATACTAACTTAAAAGAATCAAGAGAAATGATTACATCTATAAGAGAGGGAGAGAGTGAATGAGTGTGTTGTAAAGGAAAATTCTGAAAGGATGGTAAAATTAGCCTTTTATCAGAGATGGGCCCATGATGGCCACAATGGCCAACAGATGAAGGAATTTCATTGAACAGAGGTGACAGCAAGACCCTCGTCACCTCACAGGACAAAACGCTTGACGGGCTAGTCGAGAGTATGAGTGTTACGGGTCCTGTGTGCCACCAAGCTGGTCAGCTTCACCAACTGGCCAGAGCCAGGAGATGCAGCAGGTTACTTAATGTTGTATTACAGGGCAGTTAGGTTAGGCTCAGGTTCATCATCATATTTTTATAGTTTGAGAATTAAAACTGCATGATGCTTGTTGTAATGTATACAGTTATTCTAGAGACACTGAAAAGGAAACCCTGGTGGACCACTACAAGCCTGTCGAGACCTCTGACATTCATGTTGAAAGGATCCCTGACCAGTGGACTGTCCTGAAGGTGCTGATGTACTAAGAGCCCCAGTCCCTGCAGAAGATGTCCTGGTTCCATGTCAACAGGAGCCATCAGCAGTCCTGCCCTGATTTCCGGCATTGGTTGACTTGGTCCTGTTCTTCCCAGCCTCCACAGATGAATGTGAAAGAAGGTTTTAATACCATGAAACGGATAAAAACCGATTGGCGATCCAACCTAAGGTCTGATACACTGTCAGATCTCCTTATGGTCCAGCAGTCCTCTCCAGAGATCAGGGAGTATGGTCTGATAAAAACTGTGACGCTGTGGCACCAGGACTCTGTCAGGAGCAGGAGGCCAGACTCCTGCAGAGGGTGATTGCAGTAGAGAGTGAGGAGTCTGATGAGGTTTAAGTTTATTAAGCATCTGATAGGTTTACAAAACCTAATTTACTATTATGTTTGATCCGTAAGTACATTTAATAGCAAATACTTCAGTAGAATTTTGAGTTGAAGACTTCTTCAGTTGTATTCAGGCTGGGAAATTAAATCTAGCCACAGCCAAAATTAACCAGCATCTGATAAGTCTCTATTATACCTGTATTGTTTCAGGGTATTTCTACTCAAAGTAAAGGATTTGTAGACCTGCTTCCCCTTCGTATCAGGAGAGCACCAGTTCTGTCCACTGCACTTCTCATAATTCTATCTTACCATTGTTGTTGCCCTGTTGACTTCCATGTACGCTTATTCATTGTATCTGATATGTTTTGTTTATTTCATTGTGTGCCCACTGTTTGGCATTTTTTCACTATGTATAGGACTTTTGGTCAACTACAGTTGTTTTTAAAATGTGCTCTACAAATAAACTTGATTTGATTAACCATTGATCAATATAATAAAATCATTTTGTTTCAAAATTTGCTCTGGCCTCCTCTAAGTTTGTAATCAACATAATACCTTATTATCTCAATGAAACGAACTGAAATTAATGTATATGTGACACAAAAAGGCAATTTATTATTTTGGCTGATAAAAAATATGATTGACTGGTGGATTTTTTTCATTTACCAGTCCCCTTGGCAGGTGAGCATTTTTTTTTTTTTCGTACATTTCCATGGACCATGGACTACAGGCAAACATCCTCACCAAGCTAAAGGCTAGAGCTGCCGCTTTCAAAGAGTGGGACACTAATCTAAGAAATCCCGCTATGCACTCAGACAAACCATCAAACAGGCAAAAGCGTCAATACAGGACTAAGATTGAATCCTACTACACCGGCTCTGACGCTCGTCGAGAATGCGGCAGGGCTTTAAAAATATTACTACAAAGGGAAACCCAACCACGAGCTGTCCAGTGACGCGAGCCTACCAGACGAGCAAAATTACTTCATTGCTCGCTTCGAGGTAACATTGAAGCATGCATGAGAGCACCAGCTGTCCTGGATGACGGTGTGATCGCGCTCTCCGTAGCCGATGTGAGCAAGACCTTTAAACTGGTCAACATTCACAAAGCCACGGGGCCAGACCGATTACCAGGATGTGTACTCAAAGCATGCACAGACCAACTGGCAAGTGTCATCACTGACATTTTCAACCTCTCCCTGTCGGAGTCTGTAATAGCTATATGTTTCAAACAGATCACCATAGTCCCTGTGCCCAAGAAAGCGAAGGTAACCTGCCTGCATGATTACCGCCCTGTCAGTAGCCATGAAGTGCTATGAAAGGCTGGTCATGGCTCACTTCAACACCACCATGCCAGAAACCCCAGACCCACTACAATTTGCATACCGCCCCAACAGATCCACAGACGAGGCCATCTCAATCGCACTCCACACTGCCCGTTCCAACCTGGACAAAAGGAACAGCTACAGTGGCTTGCAAAAGTATTCACCCCACTTGGCATTTTTTCTATTTTATTGCCTTATAGCCTGGAATTAAATTGTATCATTTGATTTACACATGCCTACCACTTTGAAGATGCAATTATTTTGTTATTATCGTGAAACAAACAAGAAAAAAAAACGGAAAACTTGAGCGTGCATAACTATTCACCCCCCTAAAGTCAATACTTTGTAGAGCCACCTTTTGCAGCAATTACAGCTGCAAGTCTCTTGGGGTGTCTCTATAAGCTTGGCACATCTAGCCACTGGGATTCTTGCCCATTCTTCAAAACTGCTCCAGCTCCAAGTTGGATGGGTTCCGCTGGTGTACAGCAATCTTTAAGTCATACCACAGATTCTCAATTGGATTGAGGTCTGGGCTTTGACTAGGCCATTCCATTCCATTTAAATGTTTCCCCTTAAACCACTCGAGTGTTGTTTTAGCAGTATGCTTAGGGTTATTGTCCTGCTAGAAGGTGAACCTCCGTCCCAGTCTCAAATCTCTGGAAGACTGAAACAGGTTTCCCTCAAGAATTTCCCTGTATTTAGCACCATCCATCATTCCTTCAATTCTGACCAGTTTCCCAGTTTTTTCTGGACACTCTTTCGTAAAGCCCAGCTCTGTGGAGTGTATGGCTTAAAGTGGTACTATGGACAGATACTCCAATCTCCACTGTGGAGCTTTGCAGCTCATTCAGGGTTATCTTTGGTCTCTTTGTTGCCCCTCTGATTAATGCCCTCTTTGCATGGTATGTGAGTTTTGGTGGGCAGCCCTCTTTTGGCAGGTTTGTTGTGGTGCCATATTCTTTCCATGTTTTAATAATGGATTTAATAGTGCTCCGTGGGATGTTTGAAGTTTTAGATATTTTTTTATAACCCAACCCTGATCTGTACAGCTCCAAAACTTTGTCCCTGACCTGTTTGGAGAGCTCCTTGCCACTTGCTTGGTGGTGCCCCTTGCTTAGTGGTGTTGCAGACTCTGGGGCCTTTCAGAACAGATGTATATATACTGAGATCATGTGACAGATCATGTGACACTTAGATTGCACACAGGTGGACTTTAACTAATTATGTGACTTCTGAAGGTAATTGGATGTACCAGATCTTATTTAGGAGATTCATAGCAAAGGGGGTGAATGCATATGCACGCACCACTTTTCCATATTTTTATTTATTTCACTTCACCAATTTGGATTATTTCGTGTATGTCCATTACATGAAATCCATTTAAAATTACAGGTTGTAATGCAACAAAATAGGAAAAACACCAAGGGGGATGAATACTTTTGCAAGGACCTGTATGTGAGACTGCTGTTCATTGACTACAACTCAGCGATCAACATCAGTGCCCACAAAGCTCATCACTAAGGACCCTGGGACTAAACACCTCCCTCTGCAACTAGATCCTGGTTTCCTGACGGGCCGCCCCCAGGTGGTAATGGCAGGCGGCAACAAATTTGTCACGCTGATCCTCAACACTGGGGCCCCTCAAGGGTGTGTGCTTAGTCCCCTCCTGTACTCCCAGTTCACCCGATTGCATGGACAAGCACGACTCAAACACCATCATTTAGTTTGCTGAATGATCACCAACAACGAGACAGCCTATAGGGAGGTCAGACACCTTACAGTGTGGTGCCAGGACAACAACCTCTCCCTCAATGTGAGCAAGACAAAGGAGATGATCGTGGACTATAGGAAACGGAGGTCCAAACAGGCCCCCCATTCACATTGACGGTGCTGAAGTGGAGCAGGTCGAGAGTCAAGTTCCTTGGTGTCCACATCACCAACGAACTGTCATGGTTCAAACACACCAAGACAGTCATGAAGAGGGCACGGCAACACCTTTTCCCCCTCAGGAGACTGAAAAGATTTGGCATGGGTCCCCAGATCCTCACCACCTGGTATGGCAACTGCTCGGCATCTGACCATAAGGGCCCCAAAAAATTGGCAAAGACTCCAGTCACCCAAGTCATAGACTGTTCTTTCTGCTACCGCACGACAAGCGGAGCGCCAAATCTAGGACCAAAAGGCTCCTTAACTTCACTAGGGTAGGGGGCAGCATTCGGAATTTTGGATGAAAAGCATGCCCAAATTAAACTGCCTGCTACTCAGGCCCAGAAGATAGGATATGCATGTAATTAGTAGATGTAGATAGAAAAAACTCTAAAGTTTCCAAAACTGTTAAAATAATGTCTGTGAGTATAACAGAACTGATATGGCAGGCGAAAACCCGAGGAAAATCCAACCAGGAAGTACTATTATTTTGAAAGGCTGTTTTTCCATTGAAGGCCTATCCACCATACAAAGACTTAGGACCCAGTTCACGAGCTCTGTGGCTTCCTCTGCATGTGGCCAGTCTTCAGGCATTGTTTCAGGCTTTTACTCTGAAAATTTTCATTCATCAGCCATGCGCCTGATTGGGAACGCACGTTTCTTGTTTCTCCTTTCCTATTGACGAAGCTTTTGTCCGGTTGAAATATTATTGATTATTTATGACAAAAGCAACTGGAAGATTGATTTTAAACATCGTTTGGCATGTTTCTACTAACTTTTATTGTACTTTTTAAAAACTTCATCTGGACTTAGTGCACGCGCCTTAAGCATTTGGATTACTGGACAAAACACGAACAAAAAGGAGGTATTTGGTCATAAAGAGAGACATTATCGAACAAAACAAACATTTGTCTAACATGGAGACCTGGGAGTGCCACCAGATGAAGATCCTCAAAGGTAAGTGATTCATTTTAAGGCTATTTCTGACTTTTGTGACACTCTCCTTGGCTGGAAAATGGCTGTATGGGTTTCTGTGGCTAGGTGCTGACCTAACAATCGCAAAGTGTGCTTTCTCCGTAAAGCCTTTTTGAAATCTGACACAGCGGTTGCATTAAGGAGAAGTTTATCTTTATTCGTATGTTTAACACGTGTCGTTTAACAATGTTTATGATGAGTATTTCTGTAATTTGATGTGGCTCTCTGCACTTTCACCGGATGTTTGTTTGAGACAATGCATTTCTGACCATAACGCGCCAATGTAAACTGAGATTTTTGGATATAAATATGAACTTTATCGAACAAAACATACATGTATTGTGTACCATGAAGTCCTATGAGTGCCATCTGATGAAGATCATCAAAGGTTAGGGATTAATTTTATCTCTATTTCTGCTTTTTGTGACTCCTCTCTTTGGCTGGAAAAATGGCTGTATGGTTTTCTGTGACTAGGTGCTGACCTAACATAATCGCATGGTGTGCTTTCGCAGTAAAGCCTTTTTGAAATCGGACACTGTGGTTGGAGTTACAAGAAGTTTATCTTTAAAATGGTGGATAATACTTGTATGTTTGAGGAATTTTAATTATGGGATTTCTGTTGTTTTGAATTTGGCGCCCTGCAATTTCACTGGCTGTTGTTGAGGTGGGATGCTAGCGTCCCACTTGTACCAGAGACGTTATCAGCTTCTACACCTAAGCCATAAGACTGCTGAACAATTAATCAAATGGCCACCCGGACTATTTACATTGACCCCCTTTGTTTTCACACTGTTGCTCACTGTTTATTAATGATGCATAGTCACTTTACAAATTACTTCGACTAACCTGTACCCCCGCACATTGACTCGGGAACTGGTACCCCCTGTATATAGCCTCGTTATTGTTATGTAATTTTCTTGTGTTATTTTATAATATTTTTTTCACTAGTTTATTTAGTAAATATTTCCTTAACTCTATTTATTGAAATGCATTGTTGGTTAAGGACTTAAGGACTAAACCCTGGGATTAAACACCTCCCTCTGCAATTGGATCCTGGACTTTGACAGGCCACCCGCAGGTGGTGAGGGTAGGCAACAACACATCCGCCACGCTGACCCTCAACACAGTGGCCCCTCAGGAGTAGGTGCTTAGCCCCCTCCTGTACGCCCAGTTCACCCACGACTGTGTGGCCACACCATCATTAAGTTTGCTGATGACACGACAGTGGTAGGCCTGATCACCAACGACGTTAAGACAGCCTACAAGGAAGAGGTCAGAGACCTGGCAGTGTGGTGCCAGGACAACCTCTCCCTCAATGTCAGCAAGACAAAAGGAGCTGATCATGGACTACAGGAAACGGAGGGCCGCGCATGCCCCTATTCAAATCAACAGGGCTGTAGAGGAGACGGTCAAGAACTTAAAGTTCATCAATTTCCACATCACTAAGGACCAATCATTGTCCAAACACACCAACACGTGAAGAGGGCACAACAACACTTCTTCCCCCTCAGGAGGATGAAAAAAAATTGGCATTGGCCCTCAGATACTCTACAGCTGCACCATTGAGAGAATCTTGACTGGCTGTATCACCGCTTGGTATAGCAACTGCTCTGCATCCGACTGCAAGGCACTACAGCGGGTAGTGTGTACAGCCCAGTACATCACCGGGACCGAGCTCCCTGTCATCCAGGACCTCTATACCAGGCGGTGTCAGAGGAAGGCCCTAACAATTGTCAAAGACTCTAGCCACCCAAGTCACAGTCTGTACTCTCTGCGATCACCCAGCATGCAGTACCAGAGTGCCAAGTCTGGGACCAAAAGACTCCTAAACAGCTTCCACCCCAAAGCTATAAGGCTGCTTTACAGTTATTAAACAGCTACATGGACTTTCTGCTATTCGCCACCTACCTACATGTACATAGTTAGTACTTCAAGCAATCACCTAACCAAACCTACATGTACATATCACCTTAATTAAATCACCCCAACTACCTTACCTTACTATTTTCTTACCAATTAGTTAATTTTCTTACTTTTTAACTGCATTGTTGGGTAAGGGCTCGTAAAGCGTTTCGAGGTAAAGTCCACACTTTTCGTATTCATCGCATGTGACAAATACAAGTTGATTTGAATTAGTTTAATATCCAATTATTAGTGTGCATGTAAGTTAAACGTTATGTCGACAACTAAATCGAAGTCAAGCATGAATATTTATTCACAGAAAAAATATTTAACTCCAGCCCGTGTTTTCTGTGCAGGAAAAAAGTTCTGGCGTTCTGGCGTTCACAAACACCTTTCACCTAGCCTACAAAATGTTAGCTAGCTATACTTGTTGACTTTAGAAAATACACAAGCCTTTCTCCAACTTACCCTAATACTACCAGCTCCCCGTATTTTATTGGGTCTTTAGTCGGGCCGCAGTGTTCCTCCTGGTTTGGCGAAAACATTAGGCTTTTTCTTGCTTCTATGGACAGCAGGCGCCCCTCAATCTCAATGCACTCGCCCAAATTCAAAAGATCATAGGAAATTCACTTCAAAGGGTGTAAGCAGCTGCCATTTCACACAATAGCACGTCGTATACGTCTTTACAACCATATATAGCCGTCTTCTTTTTTATTAATCGAATATAATTACTTTTGTGTTAGACATGTTACAAGCAAGTCGTAATTAACACAACTTGCCAGTTCAATCCGCTCTAAAAGCGGATGCATAAACACCCAGGCACAGGGGTGGACCATACCATTCAGCAGTCCTTTACTTTAAACAGGGGGGACCTTTAGACACATTCCTCTCAACAATTTTTTCGGACCCATTTATTTACACAACAATTTATCGATGTAAGCTGATATAGGTATTTGATAATTTATTTTTCATAATTTGATTTCTAGAATACATTTTTGTCAAATAAATACGACAAATTAGAACAGACGTCCCTTGTTCGATATCTCACATGGGCATGGCTAGAATGAGGCGGCACCTTCTATTATGTAAACAAAGAGTACAATCTGGCTATTCTTAAAGGGATCATAGCTTTCACATTTCACACTGCCACATTCATATCATTTTGAAAGAACAGAACGTTTGAAACTCACACGTTCTTAGGCCTATTTTTCTCATTTTCAGACCATAACAGCGTAGACTTAGATGAGACCTGTCCTATTATGGGCAGGGAGTCCAAGACGATTCCTATGTTAATATAGCTTGCAGAGCGCACCTGTGAATTATGATTCTTTAGGCTGTCCATAAGGTGAGTATCCCAAAAACGCATCAATTTATGCCGGGATTTCTTCTTATGTGGACAGAAGTAGGTGGGGGTGCATATGACTATGGCTAAACATATTGACTGATTATCAGAATGCAGCATAAAACTGAGCAGTCGAAATGATATCCTCTCTCGGTTTTGTGTTGAGAGCAAGTGATGCAAATGTAAATACTGTGGACTGCTGTGACTAACTAGAATGAGGGGCCACAGGGATGACAAGGGTCGAATTTGACCATTCTCTATTTGGTCAAACAAAAGTCAGCAGTTCTACCTCAAGTGAATAACACAGCAACTGCCGTTAGACACAATGCTGTAATCGGGTGACAATAATGGGGGAGCTGGGGAAAAGTTCCCTTTCAATATAAGTTAGTCTACCTCCAGGAGTGAATATCTCTGACCTACACCTTCCAGCTTCTAGCCTCACTTTAATGTGATTCACTGTAACCCAATGGTGAGGTTCTGACCACTCATCAACTTACAGTGTATGCAGCTAACGTTTCATGGGCCTGTTTTACCCATCTTCACAAGGCATTAACATTACACTCTCGCTACCCCACTTGGAAACCTGCCCCTTTATGGCACACACTGCTGTCTCCTGTAAAAAGAGCCACATAACGGCCCATGAGTCATCCTATATTGTTAGATAGGTAACTGTATGTGTTGAGCATAAAAGAAAAGACAGTGCCATTCACTATTCAATGCTTTTCTCGAACGTCTTACTGAGCTAAGAGTAGCAGAATCCAAACCAATGTTAAATTAATCTCACATTTTCAACTCAGGAAATCCCTCCGGTCTCCCTATCCTGTATGTCCAGTCATTGTCACACCTTTCTGGTGAATGTGCCACTTCTACAGTTCTGTCTGCATCAACAATTGGCTGTCTCTGTCCTGTTTTCACAAGGCTCTGCTTGGCTAAGTGCCCCATACCTCCTAGCTCTCCATTGTCAATAGCACATTTCAAAGTGCAATAACAGTTAACACAAAAACAAAAGGTCGGGTGAGGGGGGTTCACGGCGGTCTAAGGAGTGTTACTTCATGTGTAATGCATCACCAAAAGGAGTTCTGGCAGCTCTGAGACTTTGATGTTATTTTTGATGTACTAATCATGTCTATCTGTAAGTAATACTGCAACCCACTTTAAACCATGGCATTTGTTGGTTACATTCATAGTTCTCCATATCAGGCCATTAATAGTACTGTTACTACAGATAAACCTCCATGCCTGTCTGTATATTAGGATCAAGCTACTTGTGCTGTGAACACCAACTTTCTGCCCCGCAGGCTAGTCTTAACAGCCTGGGGTATAATGACTATTTACATTTGTGTGTAACAGTCTCTGTCCCCCCATTTCATTGAGAGCATATTGTCTGTTTAAAAGAGCACAGTAAGACTCCCTTTCCATAACCCCCCCCCCCCCCCCCCCCTGCTTCCACCAAACACACACGCAAGCGCACACAAACACACATGCACACACACACAAACCAAATAACATTTTATTTGTCACATACACAGTTTAGTGCACACATACACACACTTAGAGTGGATGGATCAAAGGCTCTCTAGCACATACCACACTGATGGGAAGCAGATGCAGAGAGGGAGCTGCTCTGTTGAGGTGGGTCTGGCTTGTTTGTGTACAAAGTCTGATATTTCTTGGTAATAGGTATGGAACAGAGACTCAATGCAAGAAATCACACAATAGTGACTAACTGTATGAGCCATGATGATGTAATAAAGACAAAGCTCCTATTTACTTCCTACTCCCTCCCTGCCCTCCCCTCTCATCCTCCTCTGTGGTTAAGTTCCCTGGAAGTCTTAGAATGTGAGAGAGTGTGTACATGTGTGTGTTGTTAAGAGTTTGTGGGATGTGGGATGTGATTGTTGTAGATTACTATTTCAGCTACATTTCCATAACTTCACATGGTTCTCATTTAAACACTCGTATGGACATTACAAGAACAGGCATGAGTCATAATTTAAACAGAGAGTGAGACATGTGTCACAGGAAAATGCATGCATGTGTGTGAGAAATCCAGTTTTGGGGAGTAGTGAACTACATGTAGTTCAACTAGTAATTTAATTTAATGTTGCAGTAGCTTGGTGGTAGTTGAACTAAATTCCAATATTGGTTGTGTTTTCAGTAGTTCATAACTTTTTTTCATGTTGTGGTGTAGCTAACTACTGGAACTACACACAATTTTTCTTTTTTAAATACAATAAAATATGGGTGACAGGAAAGACTTTCCTTGCATTTTCAGCAACAGACCTGGCTTATTCTCACTTGAAACACTGTGTGCCTAATGCTCACTTTTTTGTGTTTAATAGGGTACAGTACACATTATGTTAACATCTGATTGAAAAGTGATCTCTTCTTGCAATTTGTAGTCTATTACATATTAGGTGTAGATATGATAATAATGATATTATAGATGTGATAATGTTAATTAATGATAAGTAGTTTGGATGTAGTGAACTACTTTTTCAAAGTAACTTTAGTTAAGTAAACTATATTTTTCTTTAGGGTAGCTAAACTTCTTACAGTGTGTCTTCCAGTGTGAAGTAATTGGTAGTTTGGCAAACAATATTTTCAGAGTAGCTTCCCCAACACTGGAGAAATCTAGTGACTGGATTCCTGGAGATCTGCAGTGTAGGAAAGTGAATCAACTGTGTTTATTCCATAGGTTGCATACATCTGATAAGGGGTTTGACAGAGGCACTGATGTACCATAGAAAAGGCCTCGCCTGTATCATATCAGTGTATATAGGGATATACTGAGGTTATGGTGTGGAGCCTGTTTGTCGCTAGCTAGGTCTCCATGACAGGCCCACAATCAGCTGACTACAGCATGACTAACGGTTCTCCTCTTCGTCTGAGGAGTAGCAAGGATCGGACCAATGTGCAGCGTGGTAAGTGTTCGTCATTTTATTAAAATGTACTGAACACTAAAATACAAAATAAACAAACAAAGAACAACCGAAACAGTTCCGTCTGGTAACAAATACAAAGACAGAAAACAACTACCCACAAATCATAGTAGGAAAACAGGCTACCTAAGTATGATTCTCAATCAGAGACAACGATCGACAGCTGCCTCTGATTGAGAACCATACCAGGCCAAACACAGAAATACAACAACATAGAAAAAGAACAGACTGCCCACCCCAACTCACGCCCTGACCAAACTAAAATAGAGACATAAAAAAGGAACTAAGGTCAGGACGTGACAATGACAGTGTGGGAGAATGTTTGGAATGTGCTGATCCTGTGCTGCTTTCTCCCCTGACCCCTTGCTGTACAAAAGTTGTCTTGTTACTCTGTGTTACTTTTCTACAGTCCTGAAGGACCACATGCAGATTTACAGACGACAACAACAAGAGCAGAGCAATGACTGTACTCACTGTATCAAATCAAATTGTATTGGTCACATACACATGGTTAGCAGATGTTATTGCGAGTGTAGCGAAATGCTTGTGCTTCTAGTTCTGCCAGTGCAGCAAATGATCTAACAATTCCACAACAAATCCCTAATACACACAAATCTAAGTAATTAATGGAATAAGAATATATAAATATATGGATAAGCAATGTTAGAGTGGCATAGGCTAAGATGCAACAGATAGTATAGAATCGTAGTGCTGGTAAGTTGACGCCGCTCTGATATTCAATAGTTCTTCCCGGCTGTATGTAATAACACTTAAGATTTTCTGGGCTAACAATGTAAGAAATAATACATAAAAAAACAAAATACCGCAAAGTTTCCTAAGGACTAGAAGCGAGGCAGCTAAAACTAAAATTACACCAACCACATGACAGTAAGATGTTTGTCTTGAAAGGGGAGGACAGCGTAACATTATTCTGCTTATTAGTCAGTCACACACCCCTTAGCACGTTTGTCATCAGGGTAAAAACCAGAGCTGAGGGAATGGCCTTACCTTTTATTTGTAAGTCAGGGTCTAATCAAATTGAATGGCACATTGCAGAGATAAAAGATCATCCAGACCAAAAGTCAACCCCTAGCCGCAGCCCGTTACTCCTAGACTGATGGCTCTTCATAGGTCTGAAAGTATCAGATAAGTGAAAGCAAAAACAAACACTTCACTCAAGCCTCTAGTAGGCAAAGTAGTACACTACATTTCGAGGTGGTGTCTAGATGTGTTAAGGGGTTGATTTTATATGTGCAGGATAGACTACATTTTAACAAACAAGTAGAGGGATAAGGTCTGGGACATTGGTGCCCCACGGTGGTATGGCAAAGGAAGTGCAGTCAAGAGAAGCAGAACTAAACACAGGACAACGAGCAGATTTATCAAGCATCCCTTTAATTAACTGTCACCTGTTACAAAAAAAATGAATTATTCCATGTTAATGAAATTAGCAACAATATAGCGAGTGTCGATTACAGATGATATGGGACACCTCTTCCTAAAGTAGTTACAGTAGGATTAAAACCTCTATTCTGTAGACCTGTCCAACTGCTCCCACAGCGAGGATGGTCACAGCCTCCCTCCTACTGGCTCTGCACTTAGACTTCCTCCATGGTTAGTTACTTAGTTACCCGTCTGACATGCTGGGACCCTCCCTTATGCCCTTGCCCCCTCCAAAATACCTCAGCCAAAGTATGCATATACAGTACCTATGTATTCATGAATCAATGCACATTTACAGTTTGTGAGCTGTCAGCAAAGGAGATCAACAATTGTAGTGTAATGTCAGCAGGTCCTAACAGTTACTTTTTTAACAATACATTTTTCCTTTTTAACTTAAAAAAAGGAAAGAGAACCCAAAGTTAATTTAGAGAAGTAGGAATCCACTTCATCACCCTCTGGACAAAGAAAACTAACAGAGAAAAAAACTACATCTGTATTCAAAGATTTCCATTGAAAAAAGGGGGTAAACGGGGGGAGATGCCACAGTCTGACACGTGTAGGATGTCTTTAGCGCTGGCTGTGCTACTGTAGGGATCATGAGGAATGTGGTGGGACTTTGGAGTAGTAAGGTCTGGTTTGGTGTCCGGAGTGTGTGTGTGTGTAGCGTGAGGGAGCCCCTCTCCTCTGGGGCCCAGCGAAGTCTCTCCCTGACCCTGCTGAGGAGGAGCAGCTGGAGGTCAGAGGTTACAGGTCAGCGGCAGGCAGTGACAGAGGATCAGCAAGAGGCTGCCTACAGTACAGGTGAGGGGAAAGAGAGGAGTGTGACAGGAGAGGAGAGCCATGATAGGAGAGGTGGTGGGGAGGTTGGGGGTGGTCTTTGTAGTAAGATTGGGAGTGTCCATCCTCCCCTCCCTATACTTCAGGCGAGTCTTTGTCCGATTCCTGAAAAAAAAAAGGAAGCACAGTTTAAGACCTCTTTGTGTGTTACAAGAAATACTTGCTTGCCAGTTACAACCCCGATTTAACAGATGTGCTTGCTGAAAACCAAGCACAATTTTAGAAACTGTTCATACTTATTATTATTCTCCCCCTGCTGGAACCTGAAGAAAAAACATTGATACTACTTATACTTTTTACACTACATCCATATTTGCATAAATTCCTATGCATTTCAACAGCCATAGACTTGAATGGTAAAACTTTGTACCGTGCCTAGATTTCAACCATTTATGCTTTTTGAACTATAACCATTTTAAAATGTTCATAAAAGATCCATGGGCTTCAATGGAAATTATTTGGATCTGCCACTGCTCTTGAACCGTTAAAGCATACAAACACCAAACCAATGTTGACATGTACAGAATGTCTCAACTTAAATTACTTGTCAAAAGACTGTTGATGCTATTTGTACTTTTGAACAATAACAGTTTTACATTTGCATAAAAGCGCCATAGACTTCAAAAGGCAAACATTTTATTCACCACTGCTCTTGATCTGTTTCCGCTACAACAACCAACCCAATGTTGAAATGTGGAAAAAGTCGAGGGGTCTGAATACTTTCCCGAATGCAATGTATATCCCACTATAATAACTACACACCTACAAACCACCCCAAAATAGGTCACTATAACTAACCCACAGCCTATGAAAACCATATTACTACCATTACTACTGCTGTCACTACCACTACTATTTCACAACCATAAATACTGCAAGAGTAGCAAGCACACACATTTACTTCAGTAAATTTCCTTTTCTATTTGTATATATATTTTTTCTATATTTTAAAGCCTTCTTTTGATGGCTGTATTATCTAAATGTGGATCCATAATAAATACGTCGTACCGCCTCCTGTCTCTTGGTGAGTTGCCGGTTGACGGCCTGTAGCAGCTGCTGCAGTTCCCTCACAGTTTGGTTCAGCCCTGCAGTCTTCTTCTCCTTCCTGTCAATCTCCTCCTGATGGACACAGTGACAGGTTAGTTACTACCCTGTAGTCACTTTCAATATAACTACACCTACTTGTCAATAAAACGACCCCTATTTAAAGACTGGTTACATTTAATACACAACTACATCTTAGTTACTCTTAGTAGCTCGATACCTTTGTTTTGACCATGACTATACACTACCTAGATAATATGTGCAACATATAGCCACAGACAGTTCCCCGTCCATTAAGTCTTACGTGTGATGAGAGGTTGCTGTTCTCTATCAGGTCACCCTGGCCTGTCTCTTTGAAGATCTCCTCCTGGATCAGGTCCAGAGACTGCTGGGCCTGAGGTGGAGCAGGGTGGGGGAAATTACAAGAAACATTTAAGCTTACATTTCAGGTAATATAAGTGTGTTCAACACGTATTCAAATGCTCAGTGTGTATTTATCTGCTAGTAGGGATGCAAATTTCGGTCAATTTTGCTGCCGACTAACTGACCCTCATTAACCGGTCAACAAACTGTGTAAAAAAATAAATAATTAAACAGTAAAATCATGTGACCAACAAAAAATACTATTTGAGATCTGTATATAATAATGAGATGCTTATGTTTCCGCCCAAGGCAGGAAGGCAGGCGACAAGCTTAGGCCCAAAATAAGCCCATATAAACATATTAGCCTTATTTTGGACAGATTTTGTGTAGAGTGAAACCTCTCGCTTTGCCTCTTCCTCTTTGATACTATGCACGCACAGGACATTTTTCATTAAGCACTTAATGGAAACATGCAATAATAGCAAGCCTTTATAAAATATTTGCCTCCACGTTTCTACAGATGGATTTTCGCAAGGCTACTTTGAAGCAAGGTAAGACATGCCTCATTATTTGAAGTGAACTAAAAAAATTCAGGTTTCAAACAATTACACTGCCTCAAGCTCCCATTGCAAAGTGGTGGGTGACGTGCTGCTAGGCAGGCTATAGCCTATGCAACCGAATGACAAATTGGAGGCACGCTTTAATTACGAGTTGTGATGAAGGAATAAAAATAGCTCCTTTAATTCGTGGCCACCGAAGTTAATAGGTGACTGCATTTAGAATTGTTATTTGTTGCGCAATGACTGGGCTTACAAAAGCAGGTTTCATTCCAGTAGCCTACAGACTTTTTAAGGAGTTACTCTCACGCCGTCTGACATGTGGTAGGCTATTCCGCTGCTCAAACTGGTGCAGTAGGGACAGGTTATGAGAGCCCTGCCTATTTGGGTGAGCAAGGCTTACCAAATTCAGCTCCTCATTTTGCCTGACTGCTTCTGTATAAGAGCCATCAAGTTTGCTCTGCAGTTCAGTGCTGTGCACTTGTGATAATTAAGATGCATGGCGACTAACGAAAATACACACTCGCCAATTTAATACAGCACAATTATGCAAATGGCCCTATAGGCTAATAAGCATGACCGGTCAAATGTTTTTTTCGGCGGCTAACCGTTAACATCCTCAGCTCCTAGAGTAAGTTGCTTCTTTCTAGACTTGGACTGGTGACTAATTGTTTCTCTAACAGTAATGTAAATCCAAACAAACTAAAGGTAGTCCAATCCTAAGGGACAAGTGGACGTCTTACCTTATAGAGATCTCCAGCCACCTTTTGCCTCTCACTCTCCTCGGTCTCCAGTTTTGACAGAGTCTCAGTCAGCTGGGTCTTCAGCTGCAAGCGAAAACACCAGCGATGAGACAATTAATTAATGACAATCACAGCCCCACTCCTGGTGAAATCTGATCTCAAACTGTTTGGAGGGGGGAATTTGCATAAACACTGAGGTGGTATTCAAATATTTCTACCAAGACAAATTAGACCATTTTGCATACACCAAAACTGGTTTCACTTGGCTTTTAGAGTGGTTGAGACATGTATAGATAGCTACTTATGGCAACTCTGATGTCAGTTATGTCTCTACTAAACTAGCTATTCAATGATTAGCTAGAGACTGATAAAGATATTAAATGTTGTATTATCAATGAAAAACCAGCAGAGATGCTTTACTTATCCTTGAAGATGTTCACAGACAGAGGGTGGCAAGACAAGAGACAAACAAGACAACCAGACAGACATTGAAAATGTTTCAACTGTGTGTGGAGGCAGATGAATGATGAAAGCGTGTGCAGTTGAAGGCATAGAATGTATCCCCAAAGATGGCCGACATGGAAAAGCTCATTGTGCAGGAGTAGCAGTAAGCCACTATAAGCCTGTTAGTAGAAGTGATGGCGGAGTAGATAGTGTGTGTTATTCTGTCCTCTCACCGAGTAAAAGTGGTCCATCATCTATAACCTATGATACTAATACTCCAGTCTTACGTTACACTAAGAAAAAACTTGCTCCTAAAAAGCAAAGAGAACACACCTTATGCATGCCTCTTGCATATAAAAATAGTTTAGCCCATGTTGCATTTGAGCTTACATCACTATTGTATCCATAGGTTGTAGATCGATGGACTGACTCCCAGAGGACTCAGAGAACCCTGTATTCCCCAGGCAGGTGGTGACCTCAGAGATAACGTTGGGTGGTGCTGGTGCAGTAGGGACAGGTTATGGGAGCTCTACCTATACGGGTGAGCAAGGCTTACCAAATTCAGCATCTCATTCTGCCTGACTGCTTCTGTATAAGAGCCATCAAGTTTGCTCTGCAGTTCAGTCAACAGATCTTTGAGCTGAAATGAAGTGTGAGATATTTTTAACAGGCAGCTGTGGGATCGGAGGAGCCAGGGGACAGAACGCTACACAGCTGAAGCAGGGGAACGGGGTGGTCAATCGGCTGCTATGGTGAGCCTGTACAAGCCTATAGCATCAAGGTGTTTGGTTGGTTTTTCTACATTTAATCAATGCTCTACAGCATCTACATAAAACACATTCTCAAACAATGGAGGAATTGTGTGGTGATATGAATGAATGCAGCTGCCTGACAATGTTTTTGTTCTGTGTAACTGCAGTGACTCCAATGTTGTAACAACAACGGGCAGACTCAGTCTGTAAGTTACTGTGTAAAGTGTGTAAACCCTCTCAACCAAATTCTATAACAGAACATACCAGAATAAACTGTGTGGTGTGTGAACGGTGAATGTAATGTCTAATTGTTGCATGTACAAACACTGGTGGATACCACAAACAGTAAACACAGAGACATGCACCATAAACATACAGTACAAAGCCACCCACAAACAATGCAGAAGCTAATGACTACATCTATGACTACATAGATGAATAACCACTATGACATGACCGAGGATGACTGGCAGATGACAGGAAGTCTAGTCAGCTCACCTCTCTGACCTCTGTCACATAGGTGGCGCTCTCACGCTCTGCTCTCTCCAGCGCAGACTCAAGGTGCTGCTTGTTTCTTATCAACTATGAAAGAACAAAACACGGAATTTTGACATATGAAAAATCACTTACATTTATTGAGTCAACTGATGTAAAGTGACTAATACAATTGCTGAGAGATGTGTTAAGTGTGTAACTGGACTGACGTTGTCCAACTCCCCGACGTCACTCAGTCTGTCTACATCCTGCTCCAGTGCTGCAACTTTCACGCTCATCTAGGAAAGAGAGGGCAGGAGAGTGACCATAAGCACCACACATACCAATTATATAGTGGTTAAAGGGGCAATATAAATACAAATTCAGTTTGATTGAATGGTCTTCAGTGTTCACCTCTTTCAGCTCTGTCTGTGACAGATCCAGCTTCACCTTCCATCGAGACTCCTCCTTCTCCACACTGCTCTGGAGACGTTGAAGGATGCCCTCCTGTGGACAGTAGAGGGTATTACATGTTAGTTTAAAATACCTCATGACGCCTTTTATAGCGTTATCTACAGGACACTGATAGAGCATCACCTCACCGTCTCAGCCAACACTTTCTTGTACGTCTCACAATCTTTCTGTAGAACCTTCTGGGCCTCTTCAGATTCCTTCAGCTTATCAGCCAATACCTGGTGAAAGGAACAGCCCTGGTTACACAAATTTTCACCTCAGTTCTCAGACATTTGAAAACACAACTATTTTTAAAGAAACAGTAAAGGCTGTGCTGTCACCTTGGTGTCCTCTGAGCCCTCTGGAGCAGGTTCAGGTGCTGCTTCAGGGGCAGGGTTGGGCTCTGCTGCCGGGGCCTCTTTCACTGCAGTCTCAAACCTCTGCAGCCACTCCTGGTGGTTCTGAGAGAGAAGACAGTAGACAAGATACAAAACTAGGATATGTGGAAAAGATGAACTTATAATTGAATATCACATCATATCTGTTGCTCAGTTGGTACAGCATGGCACTTGCAATGGCTGTATAGTGGGTTCAATTCCAGAGACCACCCATATACGTCTGCTAAATTGCATATATATATATATATATATATATATATATATATATATATATATATATATATATATATATATATATATATATATATATAAAATGCAAATTAATTACTTAAAAATCATACAATGTGATTTTCTGGATTTTTGTTTTAGATTCCGTCTCTCACAGTTGAAGTGTACCTATGATAAAAATTACAGACCTCTACATTCTTTGTAAGTAGGAAAACTTGCAAAATCGTCAGTGTATCAAATACTTGTTCTCCCCACTGTATATATACACACAGTACCAGTCAAAAGTTACTCAAATCAAACTTTATTTGTCACATGCGCTGAAATCAACAAGTGTAGACTTTACCACGAAATGCTTACTTACAAGCCCTTAACCAACAGTGCAGTTCAAGAAGAGTTAAGAAAATATTTACCAAGTAGACTAAAGTAAAAAGTAATAATAAAACACAATAACAATAACGAGGCTATATAGAGGGGGCACCGGTACCGAGTCAGTGTGCGGGGGTACAGGTTAGTTGAGGTAATTTGTACATGTAGGTGGGGGTGAAGTGACTATGCATAGATAATAAACAATGGGGGGGGGGTCAATGGAAATTGTCCGGTGGCGATTTTATCAATTGTTCAGCAGTCTTATGCCTTGGGGTAGAAGCTGTTGAGGAGCTTTTTTGTCCTAGACTTGGTGCTCCGGTACCGCTTGCCGTGCGGTAGCAGAGAAAACAGTCTATAACTTGGGTGACTGGAGTCTCTGTCAATTTTATGGGCTTTCCTCTGACACCACCTATTATATAGGTCCTGGATGCCAGTGATGTACTGGGCCGTTCGCACTACCCTCTGTAGCGCCTTACTGTCAGATGCCGAGCAGTTGCCATACCAGGCGGTGATGCAACCGGTCAGGATGCTCTCGATGGTGCAGCTGTCGAACCTTTTAAGGATCTAAGGACCCATGCTAAATCTTTTCAGTCTCCTGAGGGGGAAAAGGTTTTGTTGTTCCCTCTCACAACTGTCTTGGTATGTTTGGACCATGATAGTTTGTTGGTGATGTGGACACCAAGGAACTTAAAAATAAAAAAAACTCAACCCGCTCCACAACAGCCCCGTCGATGTTAATGGGGGCCTGTTCGGCCCGCCTTTTCCTGTAGTCCACGATCAGCTCCTTTGTCTTGCTCACATTGAGGGAGAGGTTGTTGTCTTGGCACCACACTGCCAGTTCTCTGACCTCCTCCCTATAGGCCGTCTCATTGTTGTCGGTGATCAGGCCTACCACTGTTCTGTTGTCAGCAAACTTAATGATGGTGTTGGAATCGTGTTTAGCCACGCAGCCGTGGGTGAACAGGGAGTACAGGAAGGGACAAAGTACACACCCCTGAGGGGCCCCAGTGTTAAGGATCAGCGTGGCAGACGTGTTGTTGCCTACTCTTACCACCTGGGGGCGGCCCATCAGGAAGTCCAGGATCCAGTTGCAGAGCGAGGTGTTTAGTCCAAGAGTCCTTAGCTTAGTGATGAGCTTTGTGGGCACTATGGTGTTGAACGCTGAGCTATAGTCAATGAATAGCATTCTCACGTAGGTGTTCCTTTTGTCCAGGTGAGAAAGGGCAGTGTGGAGTGCAATTGAGATTGCGTCATCTGTGGATCTGTTGGGGCGGTATGCTAATTGGAGTGGATCTAGGGTGTCCGGGAGGATGCTGTTGATGTGATCCATGACCAGCTTTTCAAAGCACTTCATGGCTACCGACGTGAGTGCTACGGGGCGGTAATCATTTAGGCAGGTTACCTTCGCTTCCTTGGGCACAGGGACTATGGTGGTCTGTTTGAAACATGTAGGTATTACAGACTCGGTCAGGGAGAGGTTGAAAATGTCAGTGAAGACACTTGACAGTTGGTCCGCACATGCTTTGAGTACAGTCCTGATGGGCCGCCCCCATCTGGCCCAGCGGCTTTGTGAATGTTGACCTGTTTAAAGGTTTTGTTCACATCGGCTGCCGAGAGCGTTATCACACAGTCATCCAGAACAGCTGGTGCTCTCGTACATGCTTCAGTGTTGCTTGCCTCGAAGCGAGCATAAAAAGGCATTTAGCTCGTCAAGTAGGCTCCGCGTCACGGAGAGCTCGCGTCTGTGTTTCCCTTTGTAGTCCCTAACAGTTTTCAAGCCCTGCCACATCCGACGAGCGTCAGAGCCAGTGTAGTAGGATTCAATCTTAATCCTGTATTGACGCTTCGCTTGTTTGATGGTTTGTCTGAGGAAATAGCAGGATTTCTTATAAGCGTCCGGATTAGTCTCCCGCTCCTTGAAAGCGGCAGCTCTAGCCTTTAGCTCGATGCGGATGTTGCCTGTAATTCATGGCTTCTGGTTGGGATATGTACGTACGATCACTGTGGGGACGACGTCATTGATGCACTTATTGATGAAGCCGATGACTGTGGTTGTGTACACCTCAATGCCATTGGACTTCCTGCTTTAGTTTTTGCTTGTTAGCAGGAATCAGGAGGATAGAATTATGGTCACATTTGCCAAATGGAGGGCGGGGGAGAACTTTGTATGCATCTCTGTGTGTGGAGTAAAGGTGGTCTAGGATTTTTACCCCCTCTGCTTGCACATGTGACATGCTGGTAAAAATGTGGTAAAACTGATTTAAGTTTGCCTGCATTAAAGTCCCCGGCCACTAGGAGCGCAGCTTCTAACTCTCTTGGTAGATAGTGTGGTCTACAGCTTATCATAAGGTACTCTACCTCAGGCGAGCAATACCTTGAGACTTCTTTAATATTAGACATCACACACCAGCTGTTATTGATGAATAGACACACACCCCCACCCCTCGTCTTACCAGAGGTAGTGTCTCTGTTCTGCCGGTGCATGGAAAATCCCACTAGCTCCATATTGTCCGTATCGTCGTTCAGCCACGTCTCGGTGGAACATAAGATGTTACAGTTTTTAATGTCCCATTGGTAGGATAATCTTAAATCGTAGGTCATCAATTTTATTTTCCAATGATTGCACGTTAGCAAGAAGAATGGATGGCAGTGGGAGTTTACTCGCTCGCCTACGGATTCTCAGAGGGCTGCCCGATCCGCGGCCCCTTTTCCTGTGTCTTTTCTTCACACAAAAGGCGGGGATCTGGGCCTGATCCAGTGAAAGCAGGGTATCCCTCTCGTCAGACTCATTAAAGGAAAAAGTTTCTTCCAGTCCGCGGTGAGTAATCACTGTTCTGATGTCCAGAATATATTTTAGGTCATAAGAGACGGTAGCAGCAACATTATGTTCACAAAAAGTTAAAAAACAAGTTTAAAAAAACTAACAAAATAACACAATTGTTTGGGAGAATGTAAAAGGTCAGCCATGTTCTTCGGCGCCATCTTCAGCCTACTCATTCAAGGGTTTTTCTTCATTTTTACTATATTGCAGAATAATAGTGAATAGTGAAATAACACATATGGAATCACGTAGTAACCAAAAAAGTGTTAAACAAATCAAAATATATTTTATATTTGAGATTCTTCAAAGTAGCCACCATTTGCCTTGATGACAGCTTTGCACACTCTTGGCATTCTCTCAACCAGCTTCACCTGGAATGCTTTTCCAACATTCTTGAAAGAGTTCCCATATATGCTGAGCACTTATTGGCTACTTTTCCTTCACTCTGCGGTCAAACTCATCTCAAACCATCGCATTTGGGTAGAAGTCGGGTGATTGTGGAGGCCAGGTCATGGTCATGATGGAGCACTCCAACACTCTCCTTCTTGGTCAACTAGCCCTTACAAAGCCCGGAGGGGTGTTCTGGGTCATAGTTATGATGAAAAACAAATGATAGTCCCACTAAGCCCAAACCAGATGGGATGGCGTATCGCTGCAGAATGATGTGGTAGCCATGCTGGTTAAGTGTGCCTTGAATTCGAAATAAATCACTGATAGTGTCACCAGCAAAGCACCCCCACACCTCCTCCTCCACTGTTCACTGTGGGAACCACACATGCGGAGAACATCTGTTCACCTACTCTGCGTCTCACAAAGACACAGCGGTTGGAAACAAAAATCTCAAATTTGGACTCATCAGACCAAAGGACAGATTTCCACTGGTCTAATGTCCATTGCTTGTGTTTCTTGGCCCAAGCAAGTCTTCTTCTTATTGGTGTCCTTTAGTAGTGGTTTCCTTGCAGAAATTCGACCATGAAGGCCTGATGCACGCAGTCTCCTCTGAACAGTTGATGTTGAGATGTGTCTGTTACTTGAACTCTGAGGTGCAGTTAATTGCCCATTTATGAGGCTGGTAACTCCAATGAACTTATCCTCTGCAGCAGAGGTAACTCTGGGTCTTCCTTTCCTGTGGCGGTCCTCACGAGATCCAATTTCATCATAGCGCTTGATGGTTTTTGCAACTGCACTTGAAGAAACTTTCAAAGTTCTTGAAATTTTCCAGATTGACTGTCGTTTCTCTTTGCTTATTTGAGCTGTTCTTGCCATAATATGGACTTGGTATTTTACCAAATAGGGCTATCTTCTGTATACCACCCCTACCTTGTCACAACACAACTGATTGGCTCAAAAGGAAAGAAATTCCACAAATTAACAAGACACACCTGTTAATTGAAATGCATTCCTGGTGACTACCTCGTGAAGCTGGTTGAGAGAATGTCAAGAGTGTGCAAAGCTGTCATCAAGGCAAAGGGTGGCTACTTTGAAGAATCTCAAATATATTCCGATTTGTTTAACACTTTTTTGGCTACTAAATTATTGTTATTTAATAGTTTTGATGTCTTCACTATTATTCTCAATGTAGAAAATAGTAAAAATGAAGAAAAACTTGAATGAGTAGGTGTGTCCAAACTTCTGTCTGGTACTATATATATAATACTATAGATTATATTATGTGAGCACTTACCCGTTCAGTGGGCAGAGGCACGTTCGGTAGCAGTCTGTGCAGAACACCTCGACATTCTGCCTGGGCTATCTCCAGGGCTGTCTGGTTCTCCTGAAGAGGTAAAGGAGGAGGAAAGAAAAGAGAGGACATTCAACATGGACTGCACTCAGGGAACACACACACAATTGGGGAACCTGTACAGTAGTTAGCTGAATAGCTCTGCAGGCAAACATCCAACCTCAAGACACTACCTCTGCTTGCTTGGTTTCACTCCTCCCATCTCAGAGTACACACAGGAGCATAGCCTCTGACCAGCACAACTCCCTCTCCATGACACTCCAGTGAACAAACAGCTAACATTTACAATGGCTCAATTATTTAGTGTGCGCTCCAAGCAAGTATTCATACGCCCCACTGTTCAGCAGCCACACACAACCACAAGACAAGTTCCTCAAGCTTTAGACCTCACCCTACACAAGTTCACTTATTTCATATTTTTATCCTCTCAAGGAGGAACATCAAAGTCACTTGTGTTCATATAGTTGCAGTACAGTAATGCCCCTGAGTATCTAACATTCTGTCCAGAAACAGACATCCATAGAGCACCACACATACTTCTGTTATCAGGAACCCCCAAACAAAAACCACAATGTTGGTACCGTTAAGCACATTAGCTGCACAAGGCTTGACTCTCAGAAGGAGAGCGATGTCATGTATAACCCCTCTACCCTCCAATGGAGTGAGTCCTGTAACAAACAGCTTGCACATTCACCTCTACTCTCATTAGCACGTTGTGTTGTAAGGGGAATAGGTTCTACACTACGACATATGCTTTAGATTGTGTACAAGCATGCACTTTCCTGAGCGTACACAACAGGTGTCCGCCTACATTTTTACTGTACCAAATTGGCCGAGAGCAGCTGCTGGGTAAATCAGTTCACTATGTGCCCTGTCTGCTGTATTGACATGGAGAGGAACGGGGGTCACAGCTTAGGCAAAAATTCCCTGAACCCCACACAACTGTTTATAGTAAGAGCAATCTGTTAGTCTATGGTTTACTAGTGCATCCCTAAATACATATGGTTAAGCAAAGGTAGGGGCGGCAGGTAGCCTAGTGGTTAGAGCGTTGGACTAGTAACCGAAAGGTTGCAAGATCGAATCCCCGAGCTGACAAGGTAAAACTCTGTCGTTCTGCCCCTGAACAAGGCAGTTAACCCGCTGTCATTGAAAATAAGAATTTGTTCTTAACTGACTTGCCTAGTTAAATAAAGGTAAAAAAGAAAAGAAAAAAGGGCTATGGCAGATTAGATTCTCACTGAAGAGTGGCGGCAGGTAGCCTAGCAGTTAAGAGTATTGGGCCAGCTATCGGAAGGTCACTGGTTCGAATCCCGAGCCGACTATGTGGAAAAATTTGCCGATGCGCCCTTGAGCAAGACACTTAATCCCAATTGCTCCTGTAAATTAAAAATGTAAGAGGACAAAAAAATCCTTAGGAAACAACTGGGTGGATATAAACAGCAGGTAAGCTGAGGGGCTGTCTGGTTTCTAATGGTTCCATGCAATAAGATGATAGATGTGTCCACACAGAGTAAAGTACCACCGTTATTATATAATAAATCACTGATATTCAGTATATGTTTTGTTGCTTCCAAAAATTATTTTACACAAAACAATTATGTTGATTTATTACACATAATCTGGACATAATTTTTCAAAAAGGCAACTCTGCAAGACCAAATTTATTTCAAAAATCTTATAATCGAATTTCATTAGAGGCTGATCGCTGTAATGATGACAGTATATACACAAAGCAGAATGGAACACATGCTGGATTGGGGAGAGAAAATGAGGAAAGCACATGGCAGGGAGCGAGAGGAGCATCATGAAGACCATGGATCTCAAACTTATTATGACAATCTACAGGAAATCTGGAGTCAGTCACTGCACACTCATTTTCAAATGTCTATTTCTTTACTTTGTATTGGAATTGATGTACCGGTAGTTAAAATAAATAGTTGTACTGTATGAAACAAAAAGATTGTGTCCTTTAAGAGGTCAATGCATTCTAGCGCGGAATAGCAAGCAGAACTCAAGTAGAGCAGTGTTTTTTCTACATAAAAATACATTCAGTCTTTGTGAAATTCCTGAGGGGAATAGATTCATGGAGATAGACCGCCAATTATTCAGGGCCAGAATGCAGAGGGAGGGGAGAAATGAGTATGCAGCAGCATGTAGAAATGATGGAGTAATCTCACTGGTTGATTATGGTAATAACTGTTTGGGGATGCATCAGATTTTCAATCTAGAGTGAAGCAGACTGGAAGTGGGATCCGAACCTTGAGGGCCTTGCTGAGTTTCCCCTGAAGCATGGACTCGGTGGCTGCCAGAGCCTCCATAGCGCTCCAGTTTTTCACCCGAAGCTCCTGGTCAGTTTCAGAGAGATATCACTTTCAGTTTAGCCTCAGGGAAAAGTATGCAGTGACCCACAAACACAATTTATATAGGGATGAACAGAGAACCATTAGCAAAAAAAATGTGACTCTCCTTTTCTTTACAGCGGTCCTGTCCTATCCTGTTTCGGAGTCTAGGTTTAAAGAAAATCCTCACTGCATTTTACCGTAAACCAGTCTAAGGGTCAAGCTCAACTTAACATGAGTTGGCCATCTAAAGATTGAGTCTTTAGAAGGATCAGACACTAAATTGTATTGGCAAAAACAAACAGTGAAACAGCTTTGATAGTAACACCGTAGAGAGGTCTTTGGCATAGACAAACTGAAATAACGTGAAGAATGAGAGCTGCAACTCACTGCCAAAAAAGTCCAATGAGTCTAGATAGGAAAAGCCAAATCACATAATATAGAGCTAGTCAACAAGGTAGCTGTCTGTCTCTGCAAAACAAGGCCATTGTTAAGCCCCAGAGCATTCACACGCACAGACATGCATGCTGACACACAGAAATACAGTCCTTGTAAACATGGCAAAGGACAGAGCAGAGTAGACTGACTGCCCTAAAAACTGTACTGTTTGATTGTAGCAAGCCTTAGCCAGCATAAGCATAGAATAGCAAATTAACAGCTCTAAAATGTAAATGGTAAATGTATCATTGTCTTGAATAGTTTCAATTAGATTAATAAATATTCATAGTCTGCGACAAAATGCAACCTAACCACTTTGTAAAAGGAGTAGAGAGATTATGCATGCGTAGTGTGACATCACTGAGAGGGTGTGGTTTAGGGGAGCACATCGAGGATGAGGTCTGCAGATGTATCGCAGGGCCAGACTGGAGATGTGGAGGGTAGGTTGGTAGTGTGGGCTGAGGCAGTAGCAGCACTGTCTGCAGGACAGGACACCTACATTGTTCTTGTTCCTGTGAAGCTCCAAGGACTCCCTCAGCTTAGCCAGCTCTCCCTGGAGATCAGACACCTGCTTCTCCTTCTCTGCCAACCTGGAGGACAGAACACCACCACACATACATTACCACCACTACCAATCACAACCCTGCTGGGTGGCCCCATGCCAAGGGACACTGTATACTGAAGGGAATTCAGTGAAGTACTGCGGTGACTCACGCTGTCAGCAGTTCCAGGCTTGGGGCCTCTGTGTGGGTCTGCTAGAAGAAGAAAATAAAAGTTGTTAACTCGCATTCTTTTCTCTCCCTCTCAGCCAATAAAGGTCACCAATCAACTGTTTCCACCTCTTCCCTCACCTGTTTCTGCTGTAGTTCCTGCACCTTGTCGCTCACCTCCTTGGCCCTGGACTCCAACTCACTCTGTAGTGTCTGGATCTCCTGGTCCTTAGCAGCAAGCCTGGACAAAGACTGTGTTAGTCTAGCTTTTCAGAGTACAATGCAGTAGAGTAGGTCAGAGTAGAGGGATAGTACAGTAGACTTACTGTGTCTGTAGTTCTAGGAGCTGGTCGCTGGCACTGGTGGTGTCCACAGCCTGCTTCTGTCTCAGCTGCTCCATGTCAGACTGCAGCCCTGCCACCTGCTGCTCCAGAGACTGCAGGGACAACACACACAGTTACATAAACACCCAGCAGAGAGACACAGCACAATCCAGAACCAAAACTGTAACATTGGGCAAAGTCAAAACAATTTCACATTGCCATATTATGTTTCTGACATACAGCTGAGAGAGAGAGAGAGAGAAAGATGTACTACTATGAACACACCTCAATGGTCATCCCATTGCTGGAGCCACTCGCCTGTGCTGCCTGTAGGCTCTCCTCCATTGACTTAATCTGCTCATCTTTCTCTTGAATCCTTAAGAAACACAGAATTACAAAACGTATTAAACACAGAACAAATTGTCCATGAATGTGGCAAGAGGTTTCATAGCATTTGCTAGACAAAAAGTGGTATTTTCATTGACTTACTTGCTCTGTAGACCTTCCATTATCAAATCGGATGATGTCTTGAGAGTAGGAAAAGACAACAGGAAAAAATGTAATGAGAATCCAATGAGGGAACGGGGTTGAGACTATGCAAAATAAAAACACAGCAGATCAGTGTGAGTACTTACCTGTTCAGTAGTCTGAAGAATGAATGCCTCCATATCACATTTCAGAGCCTTATTCTCTTCTCTTACAGTCTGTGACAGAGAAAGCTATTTGATTTTAAACACTTAAAACAATATTTGTCTAAACAATGACCAAAACAGTGATGTCAGGTGGGTCAAGCTTATTCCCTATGCTTGACCCCTACTCACCGTCAATTCCTCCTCCTTATTGGCCACCTCAATCATTCCCATCTTCAGCAGGTCCTCCACAGTCTTGATTTTCTCCTCCCTCTCTTGGACACTGCAGGTGGCACAACACAAAGACAGAGACACATGGTGAGACAGGGTTATAAGGGTTATAATTATAGCATTGTTTTCTGGTGTGGTATTAATACCACGTTTCTAAATAGAGGCAAGATGACAACATTTTATCTACTTGTAAAACTACCCAGCAATAAGGATAACATTTGTGCACATTTGATGTAACTAGATAGAATGAGAAGCAGAACATTCAACTCTCTGGCAGGATCTAAATTGCTTAAAAATGCTCTCACACACACACCTCTTCTGGAACTGGTCCAAGGCCAGCTGAGAAACAGTCTAGATGAGGATAGAAGGAGGGCGAGAAGGAAGGAGAGAGAAAGGGTGTCAGAGGGTGCGCATACTGAGGGACTGGTAGATCACAGCAGGAGTTCCATCTAAGAAAACAGGCGTTTTTCACTTCTGACCTGTTCAGAAATCTGAGCCTGCAGATTCTGGAGCGCTGCCTTCAGTGACATGTTCTCATTGTGCATGGCCTGTGGAGGCCAGAGAAGCAACATAGAAGGAAAAGAGGGTGAGGGCAGGAGGCCCAGAGTCAACAACATTCATAAAATAAAAAAAAGGGAGATATCTTACTATTAAGTTGACAGTATGTATGTAAGTCTACAGTAGTTTGATAATATCTTTATACTAATTCATATTTCCAGCTAATTCACTTTGCAAAATGGACAAAAGCGGCCCAGAGGGATGTCATATCTGTTTTATTACTGCATTAGCTAATATGCTTCACGAAGACAGAAATTGCATGTACAGTAAGCCCTTCAAATCAACCCACCGCACTGTGTGCAGCATTCCTTTAGCTCAACACATTCCAGCCGGTCAACAGACCATCATATGTAGAGCAGGAGTAATAATGGGGGTTTAGACAGTATTACTGTAGGTACCTGCATGTTAGTTTCCCTGTTAGCGCCACTGCTCCTCTCAGTATTCAGGGAGTCCTCCAGACTCTTCCTCTGCAGCTCCTTCTCAGCCAGCCTGGACGCCACACATGACAGGAGTCAGCAACACAACCCATAGGACAGGGAGAAGAGTCAGAGAGGACATTATATGGAACAAATGGACATTCAAGGATCAGGCTAAGCACATGTGCAAGAGGGGTGGGCATTCATTTCAAACTTGCAAAACACTTACAGCTTCTGCAGCTCTTCAAAGTGGGAGACAGTAGTGGCCTGAAAGAGGAGGGAAGACAGTAGTCACAACATACTCACATACCGGTACACAAATAGAAACATATCAACTCTTGTTGATGAACTAAAGGGTGAAACATGCTCGTCCATACCTGGGAGCTCAACTGGGCCTGCAGAGTCTCAATCTGGGCATTGAGGACACTTTTTTCACTCAGGAGATCCTGTCAGGAACAAAGGCTGTTATTTTCAGTGCATACCAGAATATCTTTGTGCAAAAAATATAAATATTACAGAAATACTTAAAAATAAGCCTATTGTTTTATCCCCGTTTCTCAACCATCTAAGTTTCTCAACCAAGCCGTTTCACCATTTTTTAATTACCCCTCTCCCTTGTTTCTGAAAGGTTTGAGAGTGTAAAGACGACCTATCCACACCTGGCACAATAACCACAACATCCAAGTAGAACTGTCAACTGTAAATCATAGAGAATGTGTTATTGTTATACACATCACATCTGTCATTACAACAATAAGGGCTGTGTTCCCCTACCTTGACCTGCACTGAGTCTTCAGCCAGGTTGTGCTGGGACACCTCCAGCAGGTGCATCACCTTCTGCTCCACCTGGTCCTTGGACACAATGGTGTCGGTCAGGCTGCTGTGCAGCGTCTGGATCTCCTTGTTCTTGTTGCTCATCTCTGTCTCCACCGCCAGCAGCTGGTTCTGCAGCTCTGAGAGTGGAGCCACACCAGATAAAAATCACTTACTGGGTATACAACACAAGCCACTTATACATGTGGTGCTCATGACAATGGTGCTCAAAATTGGCTTGCAAATACTCTTATTACTTATTAGCAATGGGAGGTTCATTAGCTTGAGTTTAGAGGTCCGATTATAGAAACTCTGTGATCACCTTCTTTAGCAGCATGAAGTTTCTCCCTCTCTGCGTTGACATTGTGGAGGTAGTTCTGGAGCTCCTCCCAACCACGCTTAGCATCCTGCAGTTGAGCCTGGTGACAACGGGACACAACATTTTGCATTTTAACAGTGTACATACACTGACACAACCTCTCATTGTACTGTACTGGTTCTGAAAAACACAGGAAAGGCTGACCTGGGTGTGCATTGCAGGGAAGCAGTGTTTATACTGAGCACAAAGCTTCAAACAGCCCCGCTTCCTGAACCAACATATTCTCCACTTCCCTGTTCTATTACACACCACCCAGCCCTCCTTAGGATGGACGGACACAGGCCCTCCCATGGTTACAGTGAGAAACCCTAAACAGTCCAGGTCTCACCATGAAGGAGAGATTCCTTTGTGTTTCATCTCTGTGGGGCAGCCTAGTGAACTATGTGCTGAATAAATAACTAAATAAGATGCCTGTGTTAGGCACGGTCCCTCCCCTGAAAGACAGCATACCTCCAGCTGAGACACGTTCTGCTTGTAGTTGACCTCCAGCGACTTCCTCTGGTGCTCCTCCTGCTGCAGCTTGTTGTTGTTCTCCGCCAACTCTTTCATCAGACCAGAGTACTCCGAGCGCAGCTGGTTCAGCTCCGACGACTGCCTGCCATACACACCAACTATTACAACCCACACACTCATCAATGCCATGCTTCAAAGACAACTAGTATTTATACGATGCGATACAATACCAAACAAGGCAACAGTAAACATGTCATCCCCCAATCAGTGTAATTTTGTAAATTACAGATCTATGGCAAGACGCATCATTCACCCAAATTTTGTCAAAATGGGGCCAGTGGTGTCTGGCTATGTTATGTGAAGCGCTACACAAATTCAACAGTCACAAGATGGGGACTTCAAATAGGCCTATGGCACATCAAAGGAACTGTGTCCTACTGTTAAGATGGGTTAAATGGAAACTGAAATCTGGACACACTGCAGATCAATAACCTCTTTCACAGCCTTAATATTAACTCCTGCAGAATGAAGCATTTCTTGGAGTAAAATTATACGCCAAAATGTAGGAAAAATTTGGACTTGGGAACAGGAGCGGAGGAATATGATTTATTTATTTCAGCATCTTGAGAGAATGCGAATGCTAAGTTAGATACTATCTGTAGAGGTGCCATCTTTATCAGCATCATAAAAGCTGACAGTATTTCAACCACATGAAATATGCATCGAAGCCGAACTCAAATCTTATCAGAAACACGTTGGGTCGTTTTCACAGCTTTCTATTTCCTTACAACCAGTCAAACTGATGTCATTTGGACATTTTGCACTGAAAATCTTTCCGTTTTTTTTTTGTTATTGCATTTTCTCCCCGGTCCTTAAATGTCTTTGCTCCGCGAAAGAAGCAGAGAATACAGAAAACTTTACCGATGTCAACTAGATAGAATGAATGCTTCAATCAATTTATGACATTCTGGTGAGCAAGGGTTTATTTAGTCTTCTATGGCAACATATAATGACAGAAGAGAAGCTGCATATATCTAACTAGACAAGTTGAATAAAAAATAGCTTACGAAAATGTTGGAAATTATAAGCAGAAACATATCTAAAAATCAGGCAAAAACAATCCTGTACCCCGTCCCAAAAAAATCATTCTGCCCTCTGACTTTAGCCTACAGCGCATTTTCTATATTAGCGGGTTAGGGTTGGTTGCAGGCCTCAGATTTTCACTTTGTCACATATAGTCGGGTGGTTGCTGATGGGTTATTAGCAATTTTGGGCGGGTGCGAGTGAACAAACAGCTGACTACGTACAGTTGACTACTACAGCGTCCCCCTTGGGCCAATCAGTGTAATTTTGCAAATGGCAGATCTCTATGGCAAGACGCATTATTCACCCAAGTTTCATAGAAAGTGGGCCAGTGGTGTCAGATATCACGTGGGTTAGCGAGACTCATTTCCCTGAGCATGTGTGCCAAATTTCATGACTGAGTCAAACAGATCAAAGAGATAAACATGTGCCTGTTATAGGTCAATATAAATGTTGTTGCATATGTTTAGTCTTGACACTGTTTACAACATGTGTACCAAATTTTGTTACAATACGAATATCCATTTATGCATTTATGTGCCAGACCACGCCCACGGCAAAGTTTTATTGGTCAATATTATTTTAGGTACTAGTCTGGAAAATATTGTGTTGAGAGACCTTTGCTTCACGGAGTCGTGGCTGAACAACGACATTATCAAAATACAGCTGGCTGGTTATACACTCTATCGGCAGGATTGAACAGCAGTGTCTGGTAAGACAAGGGGTGGTGGACTATGCATACATGTAAACAACAGCTGGTGCATGATATCTAAGGAAGTTTCTAGGTTTTGCTCACCTGAGGTAGAGTATTTCATGATAAGCTGTAGACCACACCATTTACCTAGAGAGTTTTCATCTGTATTTTTCATAGCTGTCTACATACCACCACAGACCGATGCTGGCACTAAGACCGCACTCAAAGAGCTGTATTCCACCATAAGCAAACAGGAAAACGCTCATCCAGAAGCGGCGCTCCTAGTGGCCGGGGACTTCAATGCAGGGAAACTTAAATCTGTTTCACCAAATTTCAAATCAGGATGTTTGAAGTGTGCCACCAGAGAGAAAGAAACTCTAGACCACCTTTACTCCACACACAGAGACACATACAAAGTTCTCCCTCACCCTCCATTTGGCAAATCTGACCATAATTCTAACCTCCTGATTCCTTCTTACAAGCAAAAACTAAAGCAGGAGCACAAGTGACTCGGTCAATAAAAAAGTGGGCAGATGAAGCAGATGCTAAGCTACAGGATTGTTTTGCTAGCACAGACTGGAATATGTTCTGGGATTCTTCCTATGGCATTGAGGAGTACACCACATCAGTCACTGGCTTCATCAATAAGTGCATCGATGATGTCGTCCCCACAGTGACCGTACGTACATACCCTAACCAGAAGCCATGGATTACAGGCAACATCCGCACTGAGCTAAAGGCTAGAGCTGCCACTTTCAAGGAGCGGGACTCTAACCCGGAAGCTTATAAGAAATCCCGCTATGCCCTCTGACGAACCATCAAAACAGGCAAAGTGTCAATACAGGACTAAGATCGAATCGTACTACACCGGTTCCGATGCTTGTCGGAGGTGGCAGGGCTTGCAAACCATTACAGACTATAAAGTGAAGCACAGCCAAGAGCTGCCCAGTGACGCGAGCCGACCAGACGAGTTAAATTACTTCTATCTTCGCTTCGAGGAAAAAACACTGAAACATGATTGAGAGCACCAGCTGTTCCGGATGACTGTGTGATCACACTCTCCACAGCCAATGTGAGTAAGACCTGGACAAAAGGAACACCTATGTAAGAATCCTATTCATTGACTACAGCTCAGCGTTCAACACCATATTGCCCTCAAAGCTCATCAATAAGCTAAGGACGCTGTGACTAAACACCTCCCTCTGCAACTGGATCCTGGACTTCCTGACGAGCCACCACCAGGTGGTAAGGGTAGGTAACAACACATCCGCCCTGCTGATTCTCAACACAGGGACTCCTCAGGGGTGCGTGCTCAGTCCCCTCCTGTACTCCCTGTTCACCCATGACTGCACGGCCAGGCACGACTCCAACACCATCATTAAGTTTGCAGATGACAACAGTGGTAGGCCTGATCACCGATGAGACAGCCTATAAGGAGGAGGTCAGAGACCTGGCCGTGTGGTGACAGGACAACAAACTCTCCCTCAACGTGATCAAGACAAAGGAGATGATTGTGGACTACAGGAAAAGGAGGACCGAGCACGCCCCCATTCTCATCGACGGAGCTGTAGTGGAGCAGGTTGAGAGCGTCAAGTACCTTGGTGTCCACATCACCAACAAACTAGAATGGTTCAAGCACACCAAGACAGTTGTGAAGAGGGCACGACAAAGCCTGTTCCCCCTTCAGGAGACTGAAAAGATTTGGCATGGGTCCTCAGATCCTCAAAAGGTTCTACAGCTGCTCCATCGAGAGCATCCTGACTGGTTGCATCACTGCCTGGTATGGCAACTGCTCGGCACTACAGAGGGTAGTGCGTACAGCCCAGTACATCACTGGAGCCAAGCTTCCTGCCATCCAGGACCTCTATACCAGGCGGTATCAGAGGAAGGCCCTAAAAAATGTCAAAGACTCCAGCCACCCTAGTCGTAGACTGTTCTCTCTGCTATCGCATGGCAAGTGGTATGGGAGCGCCAGGTCAAGGTCCAAAAGGCTTCTAAACAGCTTCTACCCCCAAGCAATAAGACTCCTGAACATCTAATCAAATGGCTACCCAGACGATTTGCATTGCCCCCATTTTACACCGCTGCTACTCTCTGTTATTATCTATGAAGTCACTTTAATAACTCTACCTACATGTACCTATTACCTCGACTAACCGGTGCCCCCCCCCACACACATTGACTCTGTACTGGTACTCCCAGTATAGTCTCGCTATTGTTATTTTACTGCTGCTCTGTACCTACTTGTTACTTTTATTTCTTATTCATATTTTTTAAACTGCATTGTTGGTTACGGGCTTTTAAGTAAATTTCACTGTAAGATCTACAACTGTTGTATTCAGTGCATGTGACTAATAAATTCACGCAGATCGATTCACGCAGATCGGTCCTTCAGTGCCAGAAGAATAGCGTTTTAAGTGTTTTCCACAAAATTCTAAATGGCCGAAAATCCTTAACGGCAAATTTGCTCCTTGTGAGTAGAGGGACCTATGCACCGAATTTCATGACTTTAGGTCAAATGGGGTGAGCAGCGTGACCTTTCAAAGTTAGCATTTTCAATCTTTTGTTATAGCACCACCATCTGGCCAATCATTATACTTTTGTAAATGCAGGATCTCTTTGGCAAGACGCATCATTCACCCAAGTTTAGTCAAAATTGGGCCAGTGCTGTCCGAGGTATTGTGTGCGACTAACGTACGAACGTGGGGGACAACGAAGACCTTAACATTTTACAAACTAGGAGGGCTGGGAAGTGGCTCTCACTTGCTCTCCATCTGGTTGGTAGCAGAGCTGACTGCGTCTCTCAGGATGCCGTTCTCCTGCTGCAGCCTGGCGATCTGACCCTCCAGCTGTTCCCTCAGCTTCTGGAACTACACAGTACAAAACACTGGGAGTGAATTTTATTTAACTAGGCAAGTCAGTTAAGAACAAATTCTTATTTACAATGACGGCCTAGGAACAGTGGGTTAACTGCATTGTCCAGGGGCAGAACGACAGATTTTTACCTTGTCAGCTCGGGATTCGATCTAGCAACCTTTCGGTGACTGGCCCAACACTCTAACCACTAGGCTACCTGTTGCTCTAACCACCTAACATACAGCATCAGAAACAGTACTCTGTATACTGCCTTAGGACTGATGTCTGAGTATAAAGCATGACAGTAAAAGGGTGATGGTAGTTGAGGTTTGGCCTGTTAAGGTAAAGGTTGTATCAGTGGTGGATGGTGCTCACCTTCATCTGCATGCCCTGAAGCTCTCCCTGGGCTTTAGCCTGCACGACATTCAGCTCCTTCTCCATTGCCCCACGCTGGTCCCTCAGAACTGCCTCCGCTCTCACAGTCTTCTGCTTCTCCTGCTGCAGCTCCTAACAGAGGAAAGGGCAGAAACAGCAGCAGAGTGAAATGTCACCAAGCCACAGGTAGTCAACCAGTGATGTAGTCAATGGATATGCATTATTGTACCGGTATCTTAGGGTTATCTTATGAGTGTGTGCAGCTGTACCTTGCTGAGCTGCTGGACCTTGTCCTTTGCTATGGAGGCCTCCTCCTGCAGAGTGGTGAGGAGCCTCTCTCTCTCCAGGGATGAGGGGTCAGTCTTCACTGCAGACTTCTGCCAAGCGTCCAGGGCAGAGGGGTTCTTTTCTTTAAGCACAGTAACCACACTCACAGCCTCTGCCTGTGACAGGGCCAAACTGCCCAGGCCCACCAGCAGCTCCTTCAGCTTCACCTCAGAATTCTCTGCAAATACACACACATACAGGTAGAGGATTAATTATATTATGTGTTGTATGGTAGCTGATGTGTTGAATAAATTAGTGCAGTGTAAATACATTTATAAAATATCACTGTTCATATGTCAGCTTTAATTAAGTTATAATGCCAGAGAAGCCGGTGTTTGGAGGATATATTGGCATGGGTGTTGTTTATTCATACTATTTCATCCTTCCACAAGATATAGTCTGGACACAAATCTAGGGCTGCTACCCAGGCCGGCTGGTCGTTCGTTCTATTGGTTCGGTTGCTAGAGACACGACCCAATCGTTCAGTCTTTTTGTTCTGTCTATGGACGAGACCAAATCGCTCATTCAAAATGTTCCATTGCCATACAGGCTGGCAACGTTCTTAAACCTTGCTTGCTAGCTAGCCAACTACGGCTAACTTACAGTCACATCAAACAGTGCAGCCAGAATAACAGCAAAGTAGCTGCATTTGCGTTCGTTTAAGCTGTTTGCTAGCGACATTTATTTGGATACAGAAATAACAAAAGAGCTAATGATGCGCAATTTCGCCTGGCATAGAAAATGTGCTCTCTCGTCAGGACACTGTTGTTCAGAGGAGATAGCCAACAACCCAGCTAACACAATCACTTCCAACCGAAGCTGGAAAGATAGCAAACTAGCTGCACCTTGTTTCGTTTGACCTGTTTTCTATTGATAGTTATTTGTATATCCATAAAAATGAAGCTGATTCATGATTTCAACTGGCTGAGAAAAGCTGCCTGGCTGTCTGTCTCATCCCAACTCCTGACACGTTCACAACATTAAGGCTGGAAATCCAATTTGAATATTGAAACAATGTTGCAAATGTCGGAGAGAGACAGTAAGGTTTATACAAATTTCTGCTGTTGAAAACTAAATATTAGTCTAAAAGAAATGTGAGATAATGTCTAGATGCTTTTTATAGTGGAGATCAAGTTGATAAATTGCCTGGCTGGGCTGATGAGACAGTGGATTGCGCAGTCAGATGGAACAGAGTAAATAGCCATTTTAACATCATAGATTTAGCTGGTGATAACTTGCGGAATAGACACCGGCTAGAATGAAGTTTTAACCAATCAGCATTCAGGATTAGACACACCCGTTGTATAAACATGGTATAGCAGCTATATGTTAGAGTGTAGGTTTCACACCTTTGTTGGCCTCGTTCTTCTGTTTCTTGCCACTCCCCTTGGAGGGCGCGTCATCATTGTGGTTGGCAGAAGTCGCAGAGTCAGCCTGGACATCATCCACTGGGGCTGGGGGAGACAGAAGCACATGGTCATATTTGGTGCCAGACACAAAAATCAAGATATTGTTGGCCCAAGGATTTCATTTTCAAAAAAAGGCAGATTTAGATATATTCTGCTTTTTGCTAGCATCTTCAAACAATGTCTCTGAACCTGCTCTGACTTTGATTACACTACAGTAAGTATTCATCATCCTTACCATGCTCAGTCTTCTGCTTCTTGGCAGAGTTTCTTTTCTTGCCACTGGTTGTGGTGGTGTCTGGGGGGGCAGGACCATCCTGTGCTTTGGTTTCCACCAGCACCGGAGCCTCCTTTTTGACTGGAGCTGGAACCTTCTCCATCTTAATCTCTTCCTCCACTAGACAGGAACGAACAAGAGGACAATTAGGTTTAGGAAATACGAGGAAAAAGGATGCCACTATGATGGCCTTGTGATAGACACATTTGTGTAGAAGGTATTTTGAGGTTATGGCCATTGTAACAAACTCCCTCCCACTCCCTACTCATACTGTGCTTTAAATAATCAGATTTGATTCGGGAGGATAGACACTAATGAGGGGCCTCAGAGAAGATGCTAGCCCCGTTTGCGGACACAGGCAAGTGCCCCGGGCACCACATATCCTCATCCTACTAAAGCCACTCTGGCCTTTCACTCACCAGACTCTGTCTTCTGCTTCTTCTCCTTCTTCTTCTTGCCAGAGGGCTGGGGTGGGGTCTGGGCCTGGCATGGGGGCTGAGACTGGTGGTCAAGCTGGGGTGAGGGGGGACTGGGTTTAGCCACTGGGGCAGGGGGCTCTGCTTTGCGGCCAGCTGGCTTGGAGCCATTCACCTCAGGTTCCTCGGCAGGGGGAGCGGCTGCAGCTTTGGCAGCTTTCTTCTCCTTCTTCTTCCTCTCCCTCACCCCTGCAGGGGCCTCGGCTGGCGCTGCCACAGGGACAGGAACCGGGGTGGGCGGGGCCATAGGGGTAGGCTCCTCCTCCTCAGCAGTGGAGCTGCTCACGGCGTCAGCCATGTCAAAGTCCCGCAGGTCTTCCTCTGACTCTCCTCCTCCCCCGCCACCTCCTCCGCTACTGCTCTCCTTCTTCTTGCTCTTTTTCTTGTCATTCTTCTTGCGGGTGTCTGGTTTGGAGGGTGGAAGCTTGAGATCTCGTTTCTGCCTGGCTAGCACCTCATCATAAGAGGTCTCCTTCATGAAGAGCCAGAAGAAGAGGAAGATGAGGGCGATGACCAGGGATGGGGCCAGGATCACCAAGTACTGAGAGTCATAGATGTCCAGCGCCATTCTGAAGAGAGACAGAGCAAGAATGAGTCATGAGTATCATGCACATGATAAGCCAACTGTCAACATAAGACATTTAACAAATGCTTCATAGCTGGAAATAATACATAGCAAAATAGCTGATCAGTTCATTCCTAAATGTCCTATACCTCTTCTTTGTTGCCACATATTTTAGATGAAAAAGTTGATTCTCACACAGACTAGGTCAATTCCAAACTTCAAGACCAGTCAGACACTGGCACAGCCCCATCCATGCCAGGGCAGCCCAGTGAAAGGGGAAATGGGGTAACGTGACTTACAAGATGAACAGCTCCAGGCGCTTCCATACATCCCAGATCAGCCTGACACGAATACCTGTGGTGCCAGAACACATTACACCTCTCCCAGTGCCTCCCAAATAAGAGGACGCTGGCGCTGCTGCTGACACTTCCTCAATACTTTATGGGTTTGATATACTACAGCAGAAATGCTAATGCCTTTTCCACACTGCATACATTTATTGGTAAGAAATATGACAGCTCAATGTATTTTTCTCCTGGAGGTTATCTGCAGTCAGAGGGAGACAGCCCTGTGCAGAGTGAATATGTGTGTGTGTTTGTGTAGGGAGGGGTGATTAACATGTACGGAGGATGCCTTTGTGTCCTCCCTCACCCATAGTCCTCTCATCTCTGTGATAGGGTCTATTAGACTAGTAGAGTACACTGTCCTAGCCTACAGCCTAATACTTTCTTTACACACAAACACGGTAGACGAGCTACTAAAGTTGGTAACGCTTACAAATAAATGTACTTACGAGAAACAATATGCACTGAATTAATCTGTTTACCTTTATCATGTCCATAGTGTGTGTATTAGGTAGATGAAAGAAACAAAATGGACACCCTGATGGATTGCTCCTCGAGGGTGACATGACACTCTAAACTCAATAGAGGAGGGCTTTGCAAGGGGCAAAAATACACCAACGTGTAAATATTGTCCCAGTGCTGCAGCTGCAGTTTTGCACCAGCCTGTTGAGAGGTGAAAATTCTCTTCTCCTGGCAGGCCCAAGACACAGCAATATGTCGTTGTCAAGCAAGGTAAAGCCTACGCATGTCCCTTGGCACTTACACAGGATGCTGGACATAAACAGTGTACAAAACATTAGAAACACCTGAGCGGTGTTTGAATACCCATACTAACATACTGTATACTACATACTTAATGAGTATATACTACATACTATTAGTTCATTTTAGTATACTGTAAAAGAACGGTATCTTTTCAGTTGTGCGTACTAGTGCTCACCTGTCTACCGGAAGTTGATGCTGTTGCTATAAAACCTTTTGCTAGCGTAACAAATTACTAGCTATACATTTTACAACTTCGGGTGTGTTCTTAAATTCAATCTGGAGTGCCAGAGTGCACTCAGAGTGTGCTCTGGGCGTTAGTAAATTCAAAGCTTTGTCAGATTGTCGTGTGTTACTTCAGAGCATTTCGCTCTCAGAGCGTACACTGAACGCTCTGGCCGAGGAGTAGGGTTGATCTAAGCGTTCTGACCACACAACAGCAGTCAAGCACCCAAGCTAACTGGTTAGCTACTTCCAGACACAAATGAGAGAACACCTCTCTGACAAATCAAATAAATTTGTATTTGTCACATGCACCGAGATAGAGGTATGAAGAGATATGAACAACAAATAAGCAGCAGTCGTTAGGCTGTTTTCATGTTATTCAGAGCGTTGTTGACTGTGCTGCTGGCAACAATTTAATTATGCTTTTTTTGCCGACGTTTACTGCCATCGGCCATATTCAACAGGTGTTGAGCGTTCGTAAATTCATCAGTTATTCTGGTCTCTGGTACACTCAGATAAGAGTGAGCTGAAATCGGAGTAGATAGCCAGAGCGAATTTACGAACGCACCCGAATGTCCATTGATAACGCACGACTATACTACTTAGCTAAGCTAATTATGACGGGAATAATCAAGTCAATAAACGTTGGTTAGTTAGATAGCATATAGTTAATATACTGGCAAGTTCGATGTATTAATAGCCAACTAACGTTAGGCAGCTAGCTAACATACCGGTGGTACATACTGCTGTAATGATATTCTATGCGGTTCGTAAGGATAGTGTAGCTAACAAATTGTCAGCCAACATAGCGTCTAAGGTAACTTATTTGAAAAGTCATTACTTTATTACATTGCTCAACATTTTAACATTTGTCATAATTAGTTAAAGCAATGAATTTGTATCCGCTTTTGTTGGACTTCGGCTGCATATAACAGTCTGAGCTGTTCTTGTCTATTGATGTTCAGTATTATGTCATTCTGTATTATGTTTTGTGTGGACCCCAGGAAGAGTAGCCTAAAGCTAATGGGGATCCTAATAAAATACCCCCCCAAAATACCCAAAATCTGAAAACGTTGTGAAGCCACGGCCATTTTCTGATAAATTGCATTATGGGTCCTAGAAGCACGGAAATAGTGTCCACTGCTTGTATACTTCGTATTTTGGCGAATGTAGTATGACATCCCGGAACATTTGGCATTCTAACTAGATCCATACTATGACCAGTAAGCATACTACATTTACATCACAAATAGTACAGTTAGTATGAGTATTCAAAACACAGCTCTGCTCTTTCCATGACAGACGGACCAGGTGAAAGCTATGATCCCTTAATGTCCTTGTTAAATCCAATTCAATCAGTAACCATGTTTACATGCGCACAGTATTCCGTATAGTAGCTCAAATCCCACTTAAGGTCTTAACCCACTCACGAGTATCCTTGTAGCCATGAATAAACAGAATATTCCTAATTTAAGTATATGGGTTAAATAGAATAGTATTTGAAATAGGCACACTGAGTGTAGGCCTATAACCGCTCACATGTAGCGTAATATAATATTAACTCCTGCAGAATTATAAATTTCTTGCAGTGAAATTATACAACAAATATAAATTTTGTCTCGGGAACAGGAGTGGAGAAATAGGATTTCTTCCTTTCAGCATTTCTTGAGAAAATGTGAAAGCTATGTTATGTGTTCTTTTGACACTGTTGTTATGCAAGCAGATAGTATTTCAACCACATAAAATATGCAGCCAAGACAAACCCGAAATCTTAACAGAAACATGTGGACTTTTTCTCAGCTTTTCATTCCCTTAAAACCGGTCAAGCTGATGACATTTGGACATTTTGCACAGGACCAATCTTTCCACTGTTTTCTCCCCGGTCACTAAACAAAACAGACAACTTTACCAGCGTTAGATAGAATGCATGCATTAGTAATCTAGTTATGTAAGACATTATTCCGTTGAGCACTACTCTATTTAGTCTTCTGGGGCAATAAGTTGTGGCAGAAGAGAAGCAACATGTATAAAACTACTGTTGACAAATGGCTACCAAATGTTGTGAATTATAATATGGCCTACCAAAGCAGAAACATGTCTATATTAGGTGGTGAAAGTGTCCTGTAGTAAATTCATTATAGTAGGCTAAATTATGGTGGATCGAACTGAGCATATAGTCTACTTTTTTAAGTAATTTGTTTGACAATCAGATGAAAACATAAAATCACCCATGATATGCAAACTGAGCAGACTGCAAAAACGACAGTAAAACAGGATAAGTTGTTTACCTGCACAGTATCCAGTCTTAGATTAGCATTTCCCAGGCATCTTATCCGGGTTTCTCATAACCGGGATAGAAGCTTTTTCGGGATATGTGTCAACTCAAAAACAGAATACTTGAGTATCCCGAATAATAACGGGATATTGGTGTGCATGTAAACGTGGTCAGTGTAGATGAAGGGGAGGAGACAGGTTAAAGAAAGATTTAAGCCTCGAGACAATTGAGACATGGATTTTATACAGTGCATTCGGAAAGTATTCAGACCCCTTTACTTTTTCCACTTTGTCACATTACAGCTTTCCTCTAAAATTGATTAAATTGTTCCCCCCCCCCCCATCAATCTACACACACACACAATAACGTCAAAGCAAAAACAGGTTTAAACTTTTTGCAAATGTATTAAAATAAAAAATAAAATCACATTTACATAAGTATTCAGACCCTTTACTCAAATCAAATTTTATTGGTCACATACACATGGTTAGCAGATGTTAATGTGAGTGTAGCGAAATGCTTGTGCTTCTAGTTGCGACAGAGCAGTAATATCTAACAAGTAATCTAACAATTCCCCAACAACTACCTAATACACACAAATCTAAAGAGGTGAATGAGAATATGTACATATAAGTATATGGATGAGCGATGGCCAAGCAGCATAGGTAAGGTGCAATAGATGGTATAAAATACAGTATATACACACAGTACCGTTCAAAAGTTTGGGGTCACTTAGAAATGTCCTTGTTTTTGAAAGGAAAGCACATTTTTTGTCCATTAAAATAACATCAAATTGATCAGAAATAATGTGTAGACATTGTTAATGATGTAAATGACTATTGTAGCTGGAAACGGCAGATTTTTTATGGAATATCTACATAGGCTTACAGAGGCCCATTATCATCAACTATCACTCCTGTGTTCCAATGGCATGTTGTGTTAGCTAATCCAAGTTTTTCATTTTAAAAAGACTAATTGATCATTAGAAAACCATTTTGCAATTATGTTAGCACAGCTGAAAACTGTTGTTCTGATTAAAGAAGCAATAAAACTGGCCTTCTTTAGACTCGTTGAGTATCTGAAGCATCAGCGTTTGTAGGTTCGATTACAGGCTTAAAATGGCCAGGGACAAAGGTCTTTCTTCTGAAACTCATCAGTCTATTCTTGTTCTGAGAAATTCCATGCGAGAAATTGCCAAGAAACTGAAGATCTGGTACAACGCTGTGTACTACTCCCTTCACAGAACAGCACAAACTGGCTCTAACCAGAATAGAAAGATGAGTGGGAGGCCCGGTGCACAACTGAGCAAGAGGACAAGTACATTAGTATCTAGTTTGAGAAACAGACGCCTCACAAGTCCTCAACTGGCAGCTTCATTAAATAGTACCTGCAAAACACCAGTCTCAACGTCAACAGTGAAGAGGCAACTCCGGGATGCTGGCCTTCTAGGAAGAGTTGCAAAGAAAAAGCCATATCTCAGACTGGTCAATAAAAATAAAAGATTATGATGGGTAAAAGAACACAGACACTGGACTTTTCTTTCAAAAACAAGGACATTTCTAAGTGACCCCAAACTTTTGAACGGTAGTGTACATGTGATATGAGTAATGTAAGATATGTAAGCATTATTTCAAATTGGCATTGTTTAAAATAACTAGTGATCCATTTATTAAAGTGGCAAGGGATTGGGTCTCAATGTAGGTAGCAGCCTCTCTGACTTTGATTTGTATTCAGATCCTTCACTCAGTACTTTGTTGAAGCATCTTTGGCAGTGACTACAGCCTCAAGTCTTCCTTGGGTATGACGCTACAAGCTTGGCACACCTGTATTTGGGGAGTTTCTCCCATTCTTCTCTGCAGATCCTATCAAGCTCTGTCAGGTTGGATGGGGAGCGTCGCTGCACAGTTGTTTTCAGATCTCTCCAGAGATGCTCAAGTCCTGGCTCTGGCTGGGCCTCTCAAGGACATTGAGACTTGTCCCAAAGCCACTCCTGCATTGTCTTGGCTGTGTGTTTAGGGTTGTTTTCCTGTTGGAAGGTGAACCTTCGCCCCCAGTCTGAGGCCCTGAGCGTTCTGGAGCAGGTTTTCATCAAGGATCTTTCTATACTTTCCTCTGTTCATGTTTCCCTCAATTGTGACTAGTGTCCCAGACCCTGCTGCTGAAAAACATACCCACAGCATGATGTTGCCACCACAATGCTTCACCGTAGGAATGGTGCCAGGTTTCCTCCAGACGTGACGCTTAGCATTCAGGCCAAAGAGTTCAATCTTGTTTATTATGGTCAGAGTCCTTTTGGTGCCTTTTGACAAACTCCAAGCAGGCTTTCATGTGCCTTTTACTGAGGAGTGGCTTCCGTCTGGCCACTCTACCATAAAGGCCTGATTGGTGGTGGAGTGCTGCAGAAATTGGTGGTGGAGTGCTGCAGAAATTGTTGTTTTTCTGGAAGGTTCTCCCATCTCCACAGAGGAACTCTGAAGCTCTGTCAGAGTGACCATCGGGTTCTTGGTCACTCCCTGACCAAGGGCCTTTTCCCCCGATTGCTCAGTTTGGCCAGGCGGCCAGCTCTAGGAAGAGTCTGGGTGGTTCCAAACTTCTTCCATTTAAGAATGGAGGCCACTGTGTTCTTGGGGACCTTCAATGCTGCAGACATTTTTTGGTACCCTTCCCCAGATCTGTGTCTCGGCGCTCTACGGACAATTCCGTCAACCTCATTGCTTGGTTTTTGCTCTGAGATGCACTGCCAACTGTGAGACCTTAAAGACAGGTGTGTTTCTTTCCAAATTATGTCCAATCAATTGAATTTACCACAGGTGGACTCCAATCAAGTTGTAGAAACAAGGATGATCAATGGGAACAGGATGCACCTGAGCTCAATTTCGAGTCTCATAGCAAAGGGTCTGAATCCTTATGTAAATAAGGTATCTGTTTATTTTTAGTACATTTGCACAACCTTCTAAAAAGCGGTTTTCACTTTGTCATTATGGGGTATTGTGTGTAGATTGTGTGTAGATTGATGAGGATTTTTTTATTTATTTTTAATCCATTTTAGAATAAGGCTGCAACGTAAAAAGAATTGAACAATGGAAGGGGTCTGAATACTTTCCAAATGTATGTTTGCCATTCAAAAGGTTAAGCAAGACAATATTTAGGTGCCTTTAAAACAGGATATGGTAGTCTGTGGTAGAAAAGGAGATGAGGAAGGAGACCAAGTATCAATGCAAACATAGTAGGCTCTATTAGTTTCAAGAAACCACAATAGTGGAAGACAATATAGTGGTAAAAACTCACGAGAATCATTACATTGCCAAATAACATTAGTAGGAAAAAAATGCCTGTCCAACAACCATCTGAACAGAGATTGTTTTACTTAGTCAGGCATCACTTTATTTGTACACAGAGGAAATTAAAACATTTCAGCCCTGGGGCATGGTCTAGTTTGAAGTGTACTATTGTTGTCAACAATACAAACAGTGGCACCAACCGTGGCTGACAGGACAATACCCGCTTGCTCTGGATTCAGATTGGTGTCAGCAATAGCACAGGACTCAGCCCCCTCTGTCTAGCTAGCACATCTCCTATGCTGGGCCTCTTAGTTAGGCACTAATTTGGATTAAGCAGATTACCCATGATAATACATTAAGAATAACATTCCGCTGCAGTGCTTCTCTGGGCCTGATGGGCTTGAGGTGCAACAGTCAGTTTCATCTAGGACTGTAAAACCTCTCCCATTATTTCACGCCTGACACACAGACACACACACACCAACTCATGCACAAACACACACACATACTCCAGCAAGCAGCCAGATAGATATATATCCAACAACTGTTATCATGTAAGGCTAACTTATCATTCACTTGTTCCTCATTCTGAGAGATTGCTTCAGACCATTTCAATGACAAAACTTCTCCATGTAGAACAAAATTGTATTCAAGTGAGTTCTCACAGAGCACTAATGCATATGGGCAATTCCACAGTAACAGATTTACTGTGGAGACTCAGATCTTTCACTTAGAATGTATACCAAACAAAAAACATTGATTTCAAAGTTTAACAAACCATACAACTTGACAATTTACACAGAAAAAAAAACTAAAAGCATTTACAGTAAAACAACATTTTATCTGCACAGTTCTTCCTGTAAATGTGTTTTTGTAAAATTCTGTGGAAATTGTGAATTAGTCCTTGCGCATAGAGTTCGATGGATTGGTAAACTTTGAAATCAATGGCTTTTGTTTGGTATAGATTTTAAGTGAAAAAAATCTGAGTCTCCATTACCATGGAATTGCCCATGAGCTACATTTTGCGTGGTTGTTGTGATTAACGGTGAATTCAAGCCAATATTTAAGAGTTCTATATATTAGCGTCAACCCCCTGAAGGAGTATGCCACCTCACCAATTCCCTAATTACCCTCTGGACACACCCCTTCTCCTGCCAACTCACCACACCTGAACTCACTCTGATAATCAGCATTCCTCACCTATATAAGCAGCTGGTTTTTACCTCATTGTTTGTTGTGTGTACTGGGCGCTGAAGTAGTTTTTTTGTTACATGTATAATTTTAACTTTGTAGGTTTATTGCCAAATCAGAGTTTGACACTTTACTTTCTTTAGACTACTTCCTTTTCTTATATTCTGAGTTCTATAAATATTGACAATGGCCTTTTTTGATTAGCATGTTTTGTTATACTTTATTTCTCAGTTCTGGCACTGTCTTGTATGCTAACTCTTTCAGCACCAAACCAGAGCACCCACCCTCAGTTATTTCATTGTTGACCTGCAAGAGCAGAAAACACTAGTTGGGACAATTGGAGATGTGAAAGTTAAGACCTCTTAAGCAGAATAGAACACTAGGCAGTGTGGACAGGATTGCGGTGGGTGAGTCGCATCATACCTGCCTGATTGCTTTCTGCCCTGACTATGCCTCGGACTGGACGGTGCAAACATTTCCCATTGCAGCAGGAGCCATACCCTAGCATGGAAATGAGCCTGGAAGACAAAGCTCTCTTGGGCCATTCCCCAGACCTCCTGCTTTGGCAGGGACAGGCCTCAGTAACCCCATGATAAAATGTCAGAACGTGGCGAACCAACCTTTCAGGGCACTACACCTGACCTGTAGCTTGTCATTTGTTTGTACCATCTATGTTTGGTAACTAGGCTTGGGAGGTATACCGGGGTATTTGGAAAAAGACACGGAATAGTTCATACCTTTTCATTAGACTAACAGTCAACTATTGACTGAAAATATAAATGCAACAATTTCAAAGATATTACAATTCATGTAAGGAAATAAGAATTGAAATAAATTCCTTATAACCTCATCTATGGATTTCACATGACTGGTTATACAGACACGCATCTGTTGGTCACAAATACCTTTAAAAAAAATAAAAAGTGGTGGCGTGGATCAGGAAGTCAGTATCTGGTGTGACCATTTGCCTGATGGAGTGCCACACATCCTCCTTCGAATAGTTGATCAAGCTGTTGATTGTAGTCTGAAATGTTGTCCCACTCTTCTTCAATGGCTGTGCGAAGTTGCTGGTTATTGGTGGGAACTGGCACACGCTGATCCAGAGCATCCCAAATATGGGTGACATGTATGGTGAGTATGCAGGCCATGGAAGAACTGGGAATTTTTCAGCTTGCAGGAATTGTGTACAGATCCTTGCGACAACGGGCCGTGCATTATGCTGAAACATGAGGTGATGGCGGCGGATAAACTGCTCGCCCACACAACACCATACACGTGGTCTGAGGTTGTGAGAGCTGTCGGACAGCTTATGGTAGAGAAATGAACATTCAATTCTGGCAACAGCTCTGGTGGGCATTTCTGCAGTCAATATGCTGATTGCATGCTCCCTCAATGTGAGAAACCTGTGGCATTGTGTGACAACTGACCTTTTATTGTGACCTGTGTAATGATCATGCTGTTTCATCAGCTTCTTGATATGTCACACCTGTCAGGTGGATGGATTATCTTAGCAAAGGAGAGATGCTCATTAACAGGGATGTAAACATGTGCACACAATTTGAGAAGCTTTGCATATGGAACATTTCTGGGATCTTATTTCAGCTCATAAAACATGGGACTAATAATTGACATGTTGCGTGTTAAATATTTGTACGGAGTATGAAGTTTTTCAATACATGTATATATTTGTAGCTACTTTTAGTTAATACCTGCAGTCAACTTGTGCAATACATTAAGAGATAAAGGAGATTGCATTCTTTATTAGTCACATTTGACATTATGAAGTTGACCGTAGTTCTCCAAAACAGCTGAGCCAGTCACGTTTGTAAATAGCACAACGGGAAACGGTGAGTCAATAGCGTTCTATATCTGCGAGTCTCTGTTGTGCGGCGCACATGAATTTCCTACAAGTGTAACTTCATGTTTTCCATCATATCATATGCCTTTCTGCCAGAAGTCGGGGAGCTCTGGATGAGTTTGTACAGCTGTCATTTTCCCCCCTGTTCTTCCTATTAGCGTTTTTCTCCTCCCCTCTTTCTCTAACACATCACAGGATTACTGCCGCAAGCTCTGGACCATTGCAGCTAGCTAGCTGCAACCGAGTGGCTATTGTTGGCTAATGCCTCTGTCCCGAAGCAAGCACCAGTTAGCCTTGGTCTAGCCTCGAGCGAGGCCCATCTCCCGGCTAGCCGACAAAGTTTACCAGCTAATTCTTGGGCTACAATACCTCTTTTGCCAATTGGCCTGGTCTTTATTGTCGACACAGGGCCCCGCCGATCCATCACGACTGGTCTGCCGACGTAAACGTCAGATGTGGTTTCAACAGGCTTTTCCGTTGCGATATCGCCGAAGACCCATCTGCTAGCCCTGGCCCGCTAGCTTTCTGAACGCCGTGTCTCCTCCTCACCTAGCGTAGTAGCGACTACTGAACGGCTCCCTGACTCACCTATTGCTGCTCATTGAACCCTATGATCACTCAGCTACACAGCTGATGCCTGCTGGACTGTTCACTAACACGGTACCTCATTTAGTTTCTGTCGGCCCCAGCCTCAACTCCGTTCCTGTGTGTACCTAACTGACTCTGCCCATTCATTGCCATTTCCCCGTTGTCTTAGCTCTCCTGATCAACACCTGTGATTGCTTTATGCCTCTGTCAATATGCCTTGTCTACTGCTGTTTCGGTTAGTTCTTATTGTTTTATTTCAATGCAGAGCCCCCAGTCCCGCTCAACATGCCTTAGACAGCTCTTTTGTCCAACCCCCCCACCAAATGCGGAGACCTCACTTGGCTTAACTGGTGCCTCCAGAGATGCAACCTCTCTCATCATCACTCAATGCCTACGTTTACCTCCACTGTACTCACATCCTACCATACCCTTGTCTGTACATTATGCCCTGAATCTACTCTACCTCGCCCAGAAATCTGCTTCTTTTATTCTGTCCCCAACGCACTAGACGACCAGTTCTTATAGCCTTTAGCCGTACCCTTATCCTACTCTTCCTCTGATGTAGAGGTTAACCCAGGCCCTATAGCCCGCAGTACTACACCTATTCCCCAAGCGCTCATTTGATGACTTCTGTAACCGTAAAAGCCTTGGTTTCATGCATGTTAACATCAAAGCCTCCTCCCTAAATTTGTTTTATTCACACCTTTAGCACACTCCACCAACGTTGATGTCCTAGCCATGTCTGAATCCTGGCTTATGAAGGCCACCAAAAATTCTGAAATGTCCACCCCCAACTACAACATTTTCCATCAAGATAGAACTGCCAAAGCGGGCAGAGTTGCAATCTACTGCAGAGATGGCTTGCAGAGTACTGTCAAACTAACCAGGTCTGTGCCCAAACAGTTCGAGCTTCTACTTTTTTTTTTTTTATCCGCCTTTCCAGAAATAAGTCTTTCATTGTTGCTGCTTGTTATAGACCCTCCTCAGCCCCCAGCTGTGCTCTGGACACCATTGTTGAATTGATTGCTCCCCATCTATCTGATATGCTTAACACCCCGGCCATCCTACAAGCTAAGCTAGATGCCCTCAATCTCACACAAATGATCAAGGAACCTACCAGGTACAACCCTAAATCCATAAACATGGGCACCCTCATTTCATCCTGACCAACTTGCCCTCTAAATACACCTCTGCGTCTTCAACCAGGACCTCAACAATCACTGCCTCATTGCCTGCGTCCGTAATGGGTCCCCGGTCAAACGACCACCCCTCATCACTGTCAAACGCTCCCTAAAACACTTCTGCGAGAAGGCCTTTCTAATCGACCTGGTATCCTGGAAGGATATTGACCTCATCCCGTCAGAGGATGCCTGGTTGCTCTTTAAAAGTGCTTTCCTCATCTAAAATAAGCATGCCCCTTTCAATTTTTTTTTAAAACTAAGAACATATATAGCCCTTGGTTCACTCCAGACTTGACTGCCCTTAACCACCACAAAAACATCCTGTGGCGTACTGCATTAGCATCAAATAGCCCTCGCGATATGCAACTTTTCAGGGAAGTCAGGAACCAATATACAGTCAGTTAGGAAAGCAAAGAATAGCTTTTCAAACAGAAATTTGCATCCTGTAGCACTAAATCCCCAAAGTCTTGGGACAATAAAGCCCATGGAGAAGTGCACCTTCTCCCAGCTGCCCACTGCACGGAGGCTAGGAAACACTGTCACCACCCAAAAAATCTACAATAATCGAGAATTTCAATAAGCATTTTTCTATGGCTGGCCAAACTTGACCAAACCCCCCCCCCCCCTAACCCAAATCCAGACAGCTCATGTTCTGAAAGAGCTGCAACATCTGGATCCCTACAAATTAGCTGGGCTAGACAATCTGGACCCTCTTTCTAAAATTGTTGCAACCCCTATTACTAGCCTGTTCAACCTCTTTCGTATCGTCTGAGATCCCCAAAGATTGGAAAGCTGCCGCGGTCATCCCCCTCTTCAAAGGGGGAGACACTCTAGACCCAAACTATTATAGACCTATATCCATAATGCCATGCCATTCTAAAATCTTCGAAAGCCAAGTTAACAAACCAGATCACCGACCATTTAGAATCCCACCGTACCTTCGCCACTATGCAATCTGGTTTCCGAGCTGGTCATGGGTGCACCTCAGCCACGCTCAAGGTCCTAAACGATATCATAACCGCCATCGATAAAAGACAGTACTGTGCAGCCGTCTTCATCGACCTGGCCAAGGGTTTTGACTCTGTCAATCACTGCATTCTTATTGGTAGACTCAATAGCCTTGGTTTCTCAAATGACTGCCTCGCATGGATCACCAACTACTTCTCAGACAGAGTTCAGTGTGTCAAATCGGAGGGCCTGTTGTCCGGACATCTGGTAATCTATGGGGGTGCCACGGTTCAATTCTCGGGCCGACTCTTCTCTGTATATATAAATGATGTTGCTCTTGCTACTGGTGATTCTCTGATCCACCTCTACGCAGACGACACCATTCTGTATACATCTGTCCCTTCTTTGGACACTGTGTTAACCAACCTCCAGATGAGCTTCAATGCCATACAACACTCCTTCCGTGGCCTCCAACTGCTCTTAAATGCTAGTAAAACTAAATGCATGCTCAACCGCTTGCTGGCCGCAACCACCCGCCCCGACTAGCATCACTACTCTGGACGGTTCTGACCTAGAATATGTGGACAACTACCTAGGTGTCTGGCTAGACTGTAAACTCTCCTTCCAGACTCACATTAAGCATCTCCAATCCAAAGTTAAATCTAGAATCGGCTTCCTATTTCGCAACAAAGCCTCCTCCACTCATGCTGCCAAAAATACCCTCGTAAAACGGACTATCCTACCGATCCTTGACTTCGGCGATGAAATTACAAAATAGCCTCCAACACTTTACCACAGTGCCATCCGTTTGTCACCAAAGCCCCATATACTACCCACCACTGACCTGTATGTTCTCGTTGGCTGGCTCTCGCTACATATTCGTCGCCAGACCCACTGGTTTCAGGTAATTTATAAGTCTTTGCTAGGTAAAGCCACGCCTTATCTCAGCTCACTGGTCACCATAGCAACGCACACGCTTCAGCAGGTATATTTCACGGGTCACCCCAAAGCCTATTCCTCCTTTTAAAAAAAGGAGTCGCTGGAGACTTCTCTCACTAACTTTAAGCATCAGCTGTCAGAGCAGCTTACCGATCACTGCACATGTACACAGCCCATCTGTAAATAGCCTACCCAACTACCTCGTCCCCATGTTATTTTGTACGCCAGTATCTACTTGCACATCTATCACTCCAGTGTTAATGCTAAATTATAATTTTTTCACCACTATGGCCTATTTATTGCCTTACCTCCCTAATTTTACATTTGCACACACTGTACATAGATTTTTATATTGTGTTATTGACTATGTTTATCCCATGTGTAACTGTTTGTCACACTGCCTTGCTTTATCTTGGCCATGTCGCAGTTGTAAATGAGAACTTGTTCTCAACTGGCCTACCTGTTTAAATAAAGGTGAAATAAAAATATATTTAGGACTAATAGCATTGTATTTGGGACATTCACTAAATCTTGTAATAAATAACGTGGAGGTGACTAAACTGCTTTGTGTAACCCTGGATTGTGAACTGTCATGGTCATAACATGTTGATTCATCAGTAGCTAAGATGGGGAAGTCTGTCCATATTAAAGCACTGCTCTGCCTTTTAAAAACACTCAACAGGTCCTACAGGCTCTAGTTTTGTCGCACCTGGACTATTGTTGAGTCAGGTCGTCAGGTGCCATAGAGGGACCTCAAATTACAATTGGCTCAGAACAGGGCATCACGGCTGGCTTTTAAATGTACACAGAGCTAACGTTAATAACATGCATGTAAATCTCTCCTGGCTCAAAGTGGAGAGTGACTTAATCATTATTTGTTTTTGTAAAAAGTGTTGACATGCTGAATGCACCGAGGTGTCTTTTAATCCACTAGCACACAGCTCAGACACCCATGCATACCACACAAGACATCCCACCAAAGGTCTCTTCACAATTCCCAAATTAAGAATAGACTATGGAAGGCGCACAGTACTACATAGAGCCATGGCTACATGGAACTCTAGTCCAACTCAGGCAACTGATGAAGTAGAAGAATTGAATTTAAAAAATACAACTTGTGGAACAGCAGGGACTGTGAAGGGACACACAGCCATATAAGACATATGTATACATGGATTTTGTATTGTAGATGTGTGGTGGCCTGAGGTAATACACTGTTGGGTAAGGTGTTATGAAATGTCAAGTATTTAAACTGTATGTAACGATCTTATGTTGCTGGAGCCCAGGAAGAGTTGCTGCTGCATTGACAGCTAACAGGGATCCATAAAAAATACATTATATTGGTACTCTAGGGCCTATATTCTCAAACAAGCATAATTTACAACTTCCAAATAAACCCACCAGAGATACTGTTTGTTTACATGCACAGTAATCATTTGATATTAAAACTGATGGCAGTAGGCAGATTATGCAATAGTCACCTTACTATGCTTATCTTAAATCTGCGTGAGATCAAAATCGAAGTAAGCATACACCGATTAAAACCTGGTGTTCTGAGCAATCTTTCTAATTATTAGAACATGTAAAAACCTTAAAATCGGCAGTGTATTTGATCTGCACCAACCGGGCAAGCCTCTCTCTTTAGTGTGTCTGGAACAACGGAACGCGTCTCAGAAGTGGTTTTCAAACTTTAGATGTCCGTACTCAAATGTTTTGCAAAAATAAAATGTTCTCTGAGGTAGAACGTTTATTTTGATTGCTGGTTTTCTGCTTTTATCAGGTAACCTGATTTCAGATGTTCATGTAAACAGGATTATTGGGGAAATTGTTCTTGCAAAGCATGTAAACATTTTAATCTGACTTATATTCATCCGACTTTCTACAATAACCACATTGGTGATCATGTAACCGCACGAGAGACAGTGACATTGATTAGAACCAGCCATTACATCCCGCAGTATCCAGGTTAAGCCATGAGGTTTACTCTAGCGTGGGTGAGTTCAGTATCCCACAATACTCCTTTCTGGAGCCAGAGGCTGATAAGGTATCTCAGCAGCCAGCCCTGTGGGTGCACACAAATAGAACTACCCCCTCAAGCCATATCTGGAATAAGACTCACTAGAGGTTTCCATGCACACTGTCCTAACTGACCAATCACTACTGATGTAAGGAAAAGGACCTGTGAGTAGGCTAACCAGTGACAATTTCTCTACTCAATGACTTTTAGCAGATCAAATACTTGCACTGGCCTCTTTGAAAGTGCAGGGGAGAGGTAAAGGCAGTTGGTCCTAAATGCCTCAATCTGTAAATCGTTTAAATGATCTATTCTCTTTAATGGTCTCCGTTTATGAAAAACCGAGATGAGATACTGGGGGAGTGGGAGGGGAGAATTTTCTGCATCTCCCCATTTTTACATAGCCAAAGGATGCAGGAGGAGAACCAGGCCTCACTCAAAGGTGAAATGGTGTGGTGATGACATGGTTCTATGAATGTGCTGTATACAATACAAACAGCATCTTGGTCAGTGATGCAGGCAGGACTGGTGGAAATATGGAAGTATATAGTCTACTGTAAAAATTATTAATGGCTGGAACAATATTATGCAATACATTTTGTAGATGGCCCCTGTCATAAGTCACTGTCTGTAATAAATTACACCACACTTGGGGGATTTAGCTAACCCAGTTAAAATGTTATGACATGCAGAGCATCTTCAAAATACCTGTAGTTAAACACATACCTCAAGGATCACTCATTCTTCAATCGCAACAGCTAACGTTACTACAGATGGTAGGACAGAAATGTACACTTACGTGAGGCTCAGAACAATCACTATTAGAGATCATATGATAAGCCTAACAACAATTCAAAACAGACATCCTGCTGTCCATTGAAACGCTAACGTTGCATAGCTTGTAATGATGTAAACAGCTAGCTAATGAAACTATTCTACAGATATAATTTCCTTTACACCTAAAAATTGCCTACAAGGGATGTTTGTGGCATGTTTAAGAACAGGCTAGTAGCATATGTTCTAAGCACAACTATCTGGTATTGCATAGGGCCTAGTCTTAGGCTGATCAGTTCCGTTTCAAGACGATAATGTTCAGTCTTTGCTAACATGTCATGGCCTTGCACGTAACTTAGCTAGCTAAGTAAGCTAGCGTGCAGCTGGTTAGATATTGCTCTGCTATTAGCTAACGTTAACCACTACTAGTGACACTAGACTAGCAAATCATAATGCGAATGTATTATATAACTAACGTTAACTTGGCTAGCAACGTACACCTGAGTTGGACACGACAGCGAAATTATTCTGGATAAGATATACTGACGCGTTGGCTACGAACCTGCTAACTACAAAGCCGTGCTAATGTCATTATTTGACAAGGGGCGCACATGTTGGTGGCTAGTTAGCTAACCACTCCGGGTTTCCAGTGACGCCTACCTCACATTAGCTATAGGCACAAACCGGGTAGGCCATTTTTTGGGGGGGGGGGTCTGGGCGTTTATCTAGTTAGCGGTTGTTGAAGAAAAGCTAGTTACCAAGAAATGAAGCGAACTTGCCAGCTCCACCTGTGTCATCGTGCTACGAATCGTGACATTTGCGGAAAGGCTCGTCACTCACTGACAAGACGTCTCGAGATGCACGGATACAGCTAACGTTATTCTATATTTTAAATAGGTGAAATGCTCTAGTCTTAACTACACATACTTTATTTTACAAATAACGTTTAAAGAAAATCACAGCTAATGTTGGCTTTATTCTGAAACCCAACACAGTGTACAGCACCTGAGAAGCCAATCCTAACAAAAGGCCTCGCCTATAAAGTGACCCAGCCCCCCCTCTATTCTGAAATCTCTGACCCACTCTCGCGTCCCTATTTTCAGGCAGTGCCAGGCCCAGATAATGTTCTCAGCTACGAAAATCCTTGAATGACTAGATCGGTTTAAAAATAACAAATGTTGTAGGAGAAAATGCAACGTACATACCTGTATCTTAGTGCCAAAGTTCCCTAAATGTTGAAATGAAATGGCGAGTTCCCCGGAGCAGCTCCAACCCAAGCCCGTATCTTGTGTTTCGGTTTCGCGGGGGCGGGTCGGTCTGTCTCAGCACATAGCGTATGATTCAATGAAGGGATGGGACTGGATAAGAGGATGTGGAGAAGGCATGGCCTCTTGCTCTATGCACCCGATTAGACTACAACTACCCCGGGTGCACCAGGGTAGCCTGGAAACCCGACATTGAATTTCATTAATTCTATGTCGGGCATAAATTAGTGATTATGAAAGTTTCCTCTCAAGACCTCTAGCAAAAGTGTTAAATTATATTTTAAATTACTTTACCGGTTGGTCCTTTTGCGGGTAGGAATGTGAGACAATATATCCACCAGAAAGCATAATTACAAACGTTTCAAAGCACTGGTAGTGCATTCATATTTCTATCACCTGAAGCATGCCAAGAACCATGTAAACACATGCACGAGCTCGGCAAGTATTTTCATCTTGTGACGCTTGAGGTGATAGAAATGTGAACGCACTACCACCAGCGCTTTGAATAGTTGTAATTATTCTTATATATTCACACATTCCTACTTGCAAAAACCACATGGACAACCGGTAAAGTAAGTTAAAATACAATTTCATTCAACATGCTGGCTTGTAGTGGTCATGAGAGGAAACCTTCCTGACCCAAATGCTCATTAATGCCCGACGTAGAATTACATACTATGTCGGGTTTCCATGCTAGGTCTAGGAGTTTTAAACCTAGATGGCTGTTTACATTTGGGCCCTTGTCCCACAATGTCAAATTAATAATGAACTTTATTAAATATTACAGAAACATTGAGAATATTACACCGAACAACTTGTAATTTAATATCATATAGGATATTTTTATTTAACCCTTATTTGTAGTCAAACAGCATAATTTAAATCCACAAGTTTCCTCAAAATTCCTCTCACCTCTGTCATCGACCCATCCCAACCTGACATCCTCTTTCTCATTGTTCCTCTGTCTCCATGGACACATGTTCTTCTGTTTCAGAGTGTCTTTTCAGGCCCTATAGATAGATGCGCAGGCTGTCAAGGTCCAGCATGGAGTCCCTGGATGTTTACAGGAGCCGGGTGGCCAGGTGATACACAGAGGAGGAAGCTAACAGGTTGACAGACCAGCAGGGACCACAGAATAAGATGGAAGGTACATTTGATCTAAATAACAATAAGAAATAGCCTACTGGAAAAAGCATACCAAGAGCTGTTGGCTTATGAGGCAATGGCCTTTGCTTCTTGGATTATGGATGTAGGCAGTGCAGTCATCTCTGCAGCCCTCAGACCTGCAAGTTAAACATTACAGTAAACCTTTTACTATTTAGGTTAATGATTGGACAATGTTAAAGAGCAACCTAACGTAATAAGCAACTTATCCTTTTGAAAACGGCCTTTGTGGCATCACAAAAATTGTGGCATCACTAAAATTGACTACAAAGTGTGTAAATAGGATCATTTTGGTAAAAAAGTATCTAATCCAAAACTGAGATTTGTGAGATAATTAGGAAAAAAAGTGGTATGTCATGGAATAACGGGCACCATAACAGTTAAGTTGGGTTTATTTAAATCCTGCCCACAGCTGGCAGCACCCAAGTAATCAACAATTAGACCCAATTGTAATGCCCATGTCCAATTTGGTTTGACATTCAATATCCCGTAAGCCTAAGGGGCTAGTTGGGGACCTCAGTAAATTACACAATGTATATTTAAATGTCAATAGCACCAAATTACTTAGACCAACTATAAATTACAGAAATTCATATACCATGTTGAAAGCATTTAATGAGACAACTAAAAGGTGTGCAACATGAAAATATTGTCTCATTTACATTGTGTAATTTATTGACTGTCCTTAACTAGCCCCACAGATTGGATAGCCAAATTTCTACTGTTGCACACAGCTGGCTGAAACTAATTGGCGAAAGAAGTTGGCTAGCTAGTCTAGGAAACTTCAAGACAAGATCTGATTAACTGTTTCAAGTTTTCTAGAAGGGTGAGTGACTAACTGTGTAGTGTTTTGGCAGAGTTAAAGTTCAAACGCTTTTCACGTTCGAACACACACGAGACACCCACGTCAAAGCCTGCCTCCAAACCCAAATCTTGTTCTCAGTCGCATTTCCTAATGAGGAGAATTGCAACTGAGGGTAAATCAGGAAGTTCAGCTCCCCTTTAAGAATGTTCAATCGTATTTCCTTACCCTAGTTTCTTTCCTCTGAGCTTCCATGGCTCCGCAGGAAAGTGTAGACAACACTCTCTGTACCCGTGTTACCAGTGCAGGTGTGCTGAACCTCCATGTGCTGGTTTTCCACATTGGGGTACAATGTCTCCAGCTCACATACTGTAGCTCCAGGAAGTGTGTGGCAAACAGAGTGAATGCCTGAGACCACCAGGGAAACAGAGCAGAGTACACATATTTAACTTATGATAGTTTGAGCAGTGCAAGTAACAGGAAGTCAAAGAAAATGAAGGCTTCTATGATTCATACACAACAATCAAATTAATCATCTATTGTTTCAGACAGAGGCACTGTGCTGGTTGGACAGTGTACCTACCCTGAGGCTAACGAGGAACTTGCAGATAGTGACATATGACGACGCCCCCCTCAGCACTGGTGCCACGCCCAAGCTCGTCTATGATGAGAGACTTGTCACTTCACATTATGGATTATATTTGAGACCTTGGGAATACAAAGACAAAATTAAACAAAACTATTTTGCCACGTTGGGTCATTTCAGAGATTTTAAAAGTCCATACCATATCACTGCATCAGAGTGGCCAGTATGTATTGAAAATGTACCACCTTCATTTCCACCATGAAGGTTGAGGAGTTTGTCTCAAAGTTGTCATCCACCCCGATTCTGGTGAAAATCTGTTCAGCAATGCGGAAGTAGGCACAAAGGAGCCTAGGACAGATCAGACTCATTATATAAATAACCTGTGAGTAAGCCTGTTGAATGGTTACAACACTGGCACACTGAAAATTAAGTTAATTCAGATACTATAAAACAACATTCCATTTTGAATGAAGTGTGTGGTTTCTCCACCTACCTATCTGAGCCATGATCTGGCACAGCACCACCTGTTTGAGGTAGGTGGACTTGCCGCTCATGTTGGGCCCAGCGATGATGACAATGTTTCTGCCCTCAGAGATGTAGCTGTTGTTGGACATGGGCTGCTGGCCAGTGATGCGATCCAGAATGGGGTAACGACCCTGCTTGATGGCCAGTGTGTCTGTGAACTAAGGACGCGTTGCAGGCACAGAGCAGGATAACAACTTCAGGAAGAACACTTTGATAATTACATTGTTGGTAAATAAAAATGTTCCATCTGGGTTGAATTGCTGTGAATGAAATTCAGTTGGGCTTGTTATTTTATTACTAATTTTATGTGAATTCCAAACACTACTAGCGTACAGTACATGCAGTCAAAACAGACATCTACAGTTGTCGTGTAATGCAGAGAGATTAGTCTGGTCAAATACAGTAATGGTTACGTAACTCGGGTCATCTGAAAGTGAGATGAATGAGACAGAGAAGGCCGGCAGTCAGCACGTGTCTCTACAGAGATCCTTTCAGACAGCTGGGGGCCAGTGGTCACCACCCACATTGCTATTGGGGCTGCTGCCCAGACAACTGAAGCTAACAGGGCAACCAATGTTACATAGAGAGCAGAGCACAGCAGCCTCTTTGTCAATCAGAGAGGAGAAGAGAGGGCGCTGCTGCTGACGCACTGTATTCAATCATGCTGCATTGACTGGCTGCTATGTGAGAAGGATGAGTGGGTGGTTGTTTCTTCAGATACTGACTAGACTCAGAGGTCAACCAACTCCAGGGATAGCTTGAATCTGACTGGATCATATGGTTAGCGTGTATATGATTTTGAACAACTGTTTTTATGTTCTATTGCAGAAATGTTGGGTGAAAATGTGTAATTTATTACATTTATTTACTTTCCTGCTTGACTTAACAGTCTGAGATGGTGCATGCATTGGCTAGTGACAGCAGCATGTCTAGCATAGACACAGCATTGGACAGCTTGTATAGGCAGTGGATATGCTCATGAACTGTACTCAACAGCTGGCACCACCCTGGGAAGAGACAGGTGTAAACAGGTCAACATGATCTAAAACTCCACAACAAACCAAACAGCCCCATCTACTGGGTAAACAATCAGTACATCCAATTTCCCCCAGTTTTATTTCATGCCACATGATAAATACAGAAATAAAGGGTAGGTTGGTCAATCAGAACAAAGCAAATAATCTATTTTTATGATCACATTATTCAATGAAAATTCTGGGGCAGAGCTACATTTTGGGCAACCAATGGCAGCACTCCAATGGATAAAAAAAAAAAATCTATTTAACCTTTATTTAACCAGGTAGGCAAGTTGAAAACAAGTTCTAATTTACAATTGCGACCTGGCCAAGATAGCATAGCGTAGGATAGCAACTGTCATCAAATCTGACACCTTGGATAAGCTCACGTTTATATCGCATGAAAGCCAGTGAGTGCTATGGCAAAGTTTCAACGGCTAAATAATTTAACTGTGCACCAGGACGACTTGCTACTGTGATTACTGAAATGTAGAGCCTGTTTGAGTATTTTTTAAATCAGAAATTATACTTTTGTTACATTGTTTGCTAGTTCAGTTGGTTATCTACTAGCTAGCTCTCTGTCTCATTGACCACCAAATGTTGCTAAGCTAGTCACTCAATATAACTTTTTTCTCAAAATGTATGTTAACTAGTTAAGTTAGCAATGTTATGAATACAACTCCCATCTGCTGTCGACATCAGGATACGATTTGAGAGCACTAGTTTGCTCCAAAAGTAGTTATAGTTTCACTGCACGCTGACTGAATTCAATGCCATTCAGTGGCTAGCTATACTACAAACATAATTTTACCAGGTTCCCGTAAAGCAATTATAATGACAGTCCACCACAACATACCCAGTTTCCTGATTAGCAAAACCTTGTTTGGATCAATGTGAGGAGATTTCGTTAGTGGTTAAATGTGACACGAGCCTACTAGACGAGCTAAATTACTTCTATGCTCGCTTTGAGGAAAGCAACACTGAAGCATGCATGAGAGCATCAGCTGTTCCGGAAGACTGTGTGATTACCAGGACGGAGTCTAATACCAACATGTTTCAAGCAGACCACCATAGTCCCTATGCCCAAGAACACTAACAGGCAGACCACACTGCTCGCGTCGCGTACGCGAGTGTTGCAAAATACATTTATTGATCTATGTTATTCAATTATTGTGCGCGCCAACGAGCATCTGCATTGCCATGGGCTAAAATAGAAATCAGTTCTATTTCTGATGCAGATCGTGCTGCAAGTCCTGCCTCTCCCATCTTCTCATTGGTTTATAGAAGCAGGTACTCACGTGCCATCTCCTCATTGGTTATACCCAAGTGGGTGTGAAAGACGAACGAGGTCAGTGACGGTAATGCACCTAATTTATGAAAGTTGCCAATCGCAATATGAAGTCAAGAGAAGAAAAAGCCTGGAAGGAAGAGAGATGACTAGAAACGATTCGGTTGACTGTTTTATGTGTGGATTTTTTGGCGGAGTAGAGGACCTTGTGCATTTCAGGTAAAATAACAACTCTGTTTATATCCCAGGACAAATTAGCTAGCAACAGCAAGCTAGCTAAATAGAACAAATTAGCTAGCAACTGCAAGCTAACTAGCTAAATTGCCATAAATGTTTAATGCTTTTCGACCTGTCCCCAAATTAATAGAATTGGTTTAGAATTTGTTTTGATATTTTAACCTGCGTGTCGTGATCACGTTTGGTGTGGGGGGACAAAATAAATGTATGCACACGATGGCGCACGCGCGCAGCCGGTTTGGGTTCCGTGTAAGGTAACCTGCCTAAATGACTAATGACTACCGACCCATAGCATTCACGTCTGTAGCCAAGAAGTGCTTTGAAAGGCTGGTCATGGCTTACAACACCATTATCCCAGAAAGCCTCGACCCCCTCCAATTTGCATACTGACCCAAAATATCCACAGATGATGCAATCTCTATTGCCCTTTCCCACCGGGACAAAAGGAACACCTACGTGAGAATGCTATTAATTGACTACAGCTCAGCGTTCCACACCACAGTGCCCTCAAAGCTCATCACTATGCTAAGGACCCTGGGATTAAACAAATGGATCCTGGAATTCCTGACGGGCCGCCCCCAGGGTAGGTAACAATATCTGCCACGCTGATCCTCAACACGGGGGCCCCTCATGGGTGCGTGCTCAGTCTCCTACTGTACTCCCTGTTCACCCATGACTGCATGGCGGCGGCAGGTAGCCTAGTGGTTAGAGCGTTGGGCCAGTAACCGAAAGGTTGCTGGATCAAATCCCCGAGCTTACAAGGTAAAAAGTCTGTCGTTCTGCCCCTGAACAAGGCAGTTAACCCATTGTTCCCTGGTAGGCCGTCATTGTAATTAAGAATTTGTTCTTTTCGACCTGTCCCCAAATTAATAGAATTGGTTTAGAATTTGTTTTGATATTTTAACCTGCGTGTCGTGATCACGTTTGGTGTGGGGGGACAAAATAAATGTATGCACACGATGGCGCACGCGCGCAGCCGGTTTGGGTTCCGTGTAAGGTAACCTGCCTAAATGACTAATGACTACCGACCCATAGCATTCACGTCTGTAGCCAAGAAGTGCTTTGAAAGGCTGGTCATGGCTGGTCATGGCCTGGTCATGGCTTACAACACCATTATCCCAGAAAGCCTCGACTTGCTTATTTAAATAAAGGTTAAATATATATATATTAAAATAATTAAAAGGCCAAGCATGACTCCAACACCATCGTCGGCAGGACAGCCTATAGGGAGGTCAGAGACCTGGCCGTGTGGTGCCAGGATAACAAGCTCTTATCTCAATGTGTTCAAGACAAAGGAGATGATTGTGAACTACAGGAAAAGGAGGATGAGCACACCCCCACACCAAGACAGTCGTGAAGAGGGCACAACAAAGCCTATTCCCCCCCTCGGATGACTGAAAAGATTTGGAATGGGTCCTCAGATCCTCAAAAGGTTCTACAGAGCATCCTGACTGGTTGCATCACTGCCTAGTATGGCAACTGCTCGGCCTCAAACCGCAAGGCACTATAGACGGTGCGTACGACCCAGTACATCACTGGGGCCAAGCTTCCTGCCATCCAGAACCTCTATACCAGGCGGTGTCCGAGGAAGGCCCTAAAAATTGTCAAAGACTCCAGCCACCCTAGTCATAGACTGTTCTCTCTGCTAACGCACGGGAAGCGGTACCGGAGCACCAAGTCTCGGTCCAAAAGGCTTCTTAACAGCTTCTACCCCCAAGTCATAAGACTCCTGAACAGCTAATCAAATGGCTACCCAGACCATTTGCATTGCCCCCACCCTTTTTTACACTGCTGCTACTCTCTGGTTATTATCTATTCATAGTCACTTTAACTCTACTTACACACTTATTACCTCAAATTCCTCGACTAACTACCGCACATTGACTCTCTACCGGTACCTCCTGTACCGCTACTGTTATTTTACTGCTGCTTTTTATTTGTTATTTTTAACTTATCTATTTTTTACTTCACACTTATTTTTCTTAAAACTGCATTGTTGGTTAAGGGCTTCTAAGTAAGCATTTTACTGTTGTATTGTGACAAATAACATTTTATTTGATTTGGGCTTCCCAGGGAAAATTATGGCCGAGGTTGCAACATTAACTAAGGGGGTCAGGGCTTAGCGGAGGGTCAATTGTGAGGCTATTTAGCTCCTCTTTACTCACAAATAGGACATGTGGAATCACAGAGATCAATAATCTTCATCAGGTCTGCTGTGGTGAAGCTGTAGTTGTTCTTGTGCTTTGTCACCTGAGGGAAGAGCCATTTATAAAAAAAACAGCAAAGGTATAAAAATACATTACTATAGAGAATGCGGACACGTGTTGTTGTAATATAGAGCCACAGCAATTCTGACAGTACAGCCCATTTTAAATAATGAACATGAAGCAATGACACCTTGTAATGAGTTTCCCTCACTTAAAGCTCTGTATAACCTATTCATCATTGCAATTGTTCAGTATTGCCAGTGTTCAAATAGGCTATTAGAGGTACCTTGATGAAGTCAGCTTGGATCTTCCCATCAGGTGAAGCCACCCCTCTAGTTTCATCTGGATGAACCCTTGAGCTGTGCTAAAGCGCATCGGCAACCCATACTTCTCCCCCACCTGGTCAACCAGCCCTGTGCATCTTTATTTATTTATTACATTTTCTATTGTCACACATTCTTCTGACATGCCCCCCTACCTGTGGTCCCTGTTGTTGACAACCAACTCCAGGTTAGTGGCAGACGTTGAGCTGATGTGTAACCTTTATTTAACTAGGCAAGTCAGTTAAGAACAAATTCTTATCTACAATGACAGCCTACCCCGGCCAAACTCGGACAACACTGGGCCAATTGTGCACCGCCCTATGGGACTCCCAATCACGGCCGGTTGTGATTCAGGCAGGAATCGAACTAGGGTCTGTAGTGACGCCTCTAGCACTGAGATGCAGTGGCTTAGACCGCTGCGCCACTCAGGAGCCCGAGTGGTCATGGCAGTCTGCTCACTACCTTTGAAGCTCACTTTCAGTGATTTGGGTGCATCAAATCAAATCAAATTTTATTAGTCACATACACATGGTTAGCAGATGTTAATGCGAGTGTAGCGAAATGCTTGTGCTTCTAGTTCCGACAATGCAGTAATAACCAACAAGTAATCTAACCTAACAATTCCACAACTACTACCTTATACACACACAAAAGTGTAAAGGGATAAAGAATATGTACATAAAGATATATGAATGAGTGGTGGTACAGAACGGCATGGCAAGATGCAGTAGATGGTATAGAGTACGGTATATACATATGAGATGAGTACTGTAGGGTATGTAAACATAAAGTGGCATAGTTTAAAGTGGCTAGTGGTACATGTATTACATAAAGATGGCAAGATGCAGTAGATGATATAGAGTACAGTATATACATATGAGATGGGTAATGTAGGGTATGTAAACATTATATTAAGTGGCATTGTTTAAAGTGGCTAGTGGTACATTTTTACATAATTTCCATCAATTCCCATTTTTAAAGTGGCTGGAGTTGAGTCAGTATGTTGGCAGCGGCCGCTAAATGTTAGTGGTGGCTGTTTAACAGTCTGATGGCCTTGAGATAGAAGCTGTTTTTCAGTCTCTCGGTCCCTGCTTTGATGCACCTGTACTGACCTCGCCTTCTGGATGATAGCGGGGTGAACAGGCAGTGGCTTGGGTGGTTGTTGTCCTTGATGATCTTTATGGCCTTCCTGTGACATCGGGTGGTGTAGGTGTCCTGGAGGGCAGGTAGTTTGCCCCTGGTGATGCGTTCTGCAGACCTCACTACCCTCTGGAGAGCCTTACGGTTGTGGGCGGAGCAGTTGCCGTACCAGGCGGTGATACAGCCCGACAGGATGCTCTCGATTGTGCATCTGTAGAAGTTTGTGAGTGCTTTTGGTGACAAGCCGAATTTCTTCAGCCTCCTGAGGTTGAAGAGGCGCTGCTGCGCCTTCTTCACAACGCTGTCTGTGTGGGTGGACCAATTCAGTTTGTCCGTGATGTGTACACCGAGGAACTTAAAACTTTCCACCTTCTCCACTACTGACCCGTCGATGTGGATAGGGGGGTGCTCCCTCTGCTGTTTCCTGAAGTCCACAATCATCTCCTTTGTTTTGTTGACGTTGAGTGTGAGGTTATTTTCCTGACACCACACTCCGAGGGCCCTCACCTCCTCCCTGTAGGCCGTCTCGTCGTTGTTGGTAATCAAGCCTACCACTGTAGTGTCATCCGCAAACTTGATGATTGAGTTGGAGGCGTGCATGGCCACGCAGTCGTGGGTGAACAGGGAGTACAGGAGAGGGCTCAGAACGCACCCTTGTGGGGCCCCAGTGTTGAGGATCAGCGGGGTGGAGATGTTGTTACCTACCCTCACCACCTGGGGGCGGCCCGTCAGGAAGTCCAGGACCCAGTTGCACAGGGCGGGGTCGAGACCCAGGGTCTCGAGCTTGATGACGAGTTTGGAGGGTACTATGGTGTTAAATGCTGAGCTGTAATCGATGAACAGCATTCTCACATGGGTATTCCTCTTGTCCAGATGGGTTAGGGCAGTGTGCAGTGTGGTTGCGATTGCGTCGTCTGTGGACCTATTGGGTCGGTAAGCAAATTGGAGTGGGTCTAGGGTGTCCGGTAGGGTGGAGGTGATATGGTCCTTGACTAGTCTCTCAAAGCACTTCATGATGACGGAAGTGAGTGCTACGGGGCGGTAGTCGTTTAGCTCAGTTACCTTAGCTTTCTTGGGAACAGGAACAATGGTGGCCCTCTTGAAGCATGTGGGAACAGCAGACTGGGATAAGGATTGATTGAATATGTCCGTAAACACACCAGCCAGCTGGTCTGCGCATGCTCTGAGGACGCGGCTGGGAATGCCGTCTGGGCCTGCAGCCTTGCGAGGGTTAACACGTTTAAATGTTTTACTCACCTCGGCTGCAGTGAAGGAGAGCCCGCAGGTTTTGGTAGGGGGCCGTGTCAGTGGCACTGTATTGTCCTCAAAGCGGGCAAAAAAGTTGTTTAGCCTGTCTGGGAGCAAGACATCCTGGTCCGCGACGGGGCTGGTTTTCTTTTTGTAATCCGTGATTGACTGTAGACCCTGCCACATACCTCTTGTGTCTGAGCTGTTGAATTGCGACTCGATTTTGTCTCTGTACTGGGACTTAGCCTGTTTGATTGCCTTGCGGAGAGAATAGCTACACTGTTTGTATTCGGTCATGCTTCCGGTCACCTTGCCCTGGTTAAAAGCAGTGGTTCGCGCTTTCAGTTTCACGCGAATGCTGCCGTCAATCCACGGTTTCTGGTTTGGGAATGTTTTAATCGTTGCTGTGGGTACGACATCGTCAATGCACTTCCTAATGAACTCGCTCACCGAATCAGCATATTCGTCAATATTGTTGTTGGACGCAATGCGGAACATATTCCAATCCGCGTGATCGAAGCAGTCTTGAAGCGTGGATTCAGATTGGTCGGACCAGCGTTGAACAGACCTGAGCGCGGGAGCTTGTTGTTTGAGTTTCTGTTTGTAGGCTGGAATCAACAAAATGGAGTCGTGGTCAGCTTTTCCGAAAGGGGGGCGGGGGAGGGCCTTATATGCGTCGCGGAAATTAGTATAACAATGATCTAGGGTTTTTCCAGCCCTGGTAGCACAATGAACTGAATGAACTCCAAGTATCTCTGGGGCACACATCTGCTGGATGTACTCCAGCCCTTTTCTCTCATTGCAGTGAAAGCTACTGACTGAAACATAAAGGTTAGGCAACAAATAACACATAAGACATAACAAAGGTGTCTCACTTCAGCAGTATAGGCAGACCACCTAGTACCTGAATGTTTTCTGTGATGAGGTTGTATGGCTTGGTCCCTTTGCCTTTCTCACTGGCAGTGTCTGGCATTAGTATCTCCAGTGGCACCAGGATGTGAACCTTGGTGATAACCTGGAAGTGGATGAGAGACAAGTTTTACATGCATTCAGTACTTTCAGTACAGACTGAGATAACCATGCACTTAGCTTGGCCTCATGGAGATGAATTTGCCTGCCTCTCCCTGTTCTGAGATACTGCCGATAGTAAACTAATTCAGCCTGTTTGTTTACTATGTTCTACCTTGGCATAGGTCCCAGTGTCTGCAAACTGAGAGAACCAGTTCTGCACATTTCAGGTTCATACTGGCCATGCCAATCTCTCCCCTGGCCAACCCATGCGCTTCTACCACCGCAACAATCACAGAGGCAGCAGTGGCCGAGGTCACAGAGGAGCAGCCAGTGGTCACTGCAGGCATGGAGAGAGCGGAATAATTAAACTCTCAAACTGCGACAGCCTAGTGAAAAACAACTCAGCTGTGTGTGTCTGAGCTGTAGCTTTACCAGAGGGTTCAGTCTGTGGCATTTATGCAAAGTGTATTCCTACAGCCCCAGCTGAGCCTGGGGTCCTCCTGAGTCTGGGGGTTCCCCCTATAGGTCTGGGAGTCCCACTAAATGATGAACCAGAGGGTGGGACATATTAACATGTCCTGCCCCCTCTGAAGCTGTGATTCACTTGACCTGGGTCAAAGAAAGGCAATCAACTTGTAAGTTACTAGGCTACTGTATATCTCAAAATAAGCCTGCCTAGCTGAGTCACTTGTGCCTTGTAATTAAAAATATACAAATGTGTATAAGCTTTATTTACAGAATTTAGCAGTCCTTAACTTTGCGAATTTAGAGAAACTATACGCTGGTTGCATGAGCTGAAATAAAAGACCCCATACATTTTCTGTATTCACAAAAAATGTATTTCTCTCAAATTTTGTGCACAAATTTGTTTGCATCCCTGTTAGTGAGTATTTCTCCTTTGCCAAGATAATACATCCACCTAACAGGTGTGGCATATCAAGAAGCTGATTAAACAGCATGATCATTATACAGGTGCACCTTGTGCTGGGTACTGTAAAAGGACACTCTAAAATGTACAGTTTTTTCACACTATACTGGACTTGCTAAACGTACAGTAGTCCTTATCCAGCTATCCAATGAACTAAACACTCATAAAAATAGTCTGCGAGAAGCAGGCTGGCGTTTTGGAAGTTTAGTAGAATCAGTGTGAAACTGCAACAAACACAAAATTACATGTTTTCAGATACAGTAGTAAAGTGCACAGAATGTCTTACACAATAACTGCACTAAATTTATGAAATAAGGAATAAGAGTACTCCATTTAGAGTCAAATATAAAATAAAGTTACTAGAATTGAACTGTATGCTTGATATTGCTAAACTAGGTGTCCCTAGGGAGAAATAGCACCGAAGCTAATGCAAAGTAGCTAACAGCTAACTAAATATTTTACAGAAACATTAAAATTACGTGATAAACATTTATCTTGTGTTAATAAACAAATGTACTTACAGACATTGCATCTTACAAAGCTTATAAAGAAGGATGTTGAAGGATTGCAACTACTGTCACACACTTCCTGTTACATGACACAAAAAGGTAAATTCTACACTGCTGCACTTAAACTGCCACTGGGGGGTGCTAAACAACTAACAGGTCCAGAACACTCCCCGCCTGGGGTCATTAAAGATCCCATATAAACCTAACTCTGACCACTGGGATATTATGAAGAAAGAAGGACAACCACTTCGGAGATAGGCCGAGAAGACCTTCATAGTTCCCTCTTGACAACTCTGACGTTGACTTACCTCACCATCCCGTCCCGGCTGTGAAGGGTCTTCACAACGATGGCCATAGGCCATTCATTTCTTTTAGCCTGACTGTCCTTCATTAAGACCATATCCTCTTTTTTAAGATCTGGCCTCTTGTCCTGCCACGTACGTCGGCTCTGCAGCGTGCAGAGATACTCCCGCCGGCACCTGTTCCTAAAGGTGTCCGCTAGAATTTGTACCTGCTTCCACTCTTCCTTGTAGAGTTCTTCGTCCCAGATCTTGCCTGGTGGAGGAGGGGCGACGACAGTCTTCTGGGTCAAGAGCACAGCTGGAGTGAGGATGAGGGGTTATTCTGGGTCTGAAGATACTGGGACGAGGGGCCTGGCATTCTTCACAGCAATGACCTTGGCCGTCAGTGTTGTCAGGACTTCATTTGTAAGGTATGAAGATCCACGTTGGAGGAGCATGCAGTCAAGTATAGGACGTGCGATGCCAATCATCCGCTCCCATGTACCACTCATATGGGATGAGTGAGGTGGGTTGAACACCTACAGTTGAAGTCGGAAGTTTACACACACCTAGGTTGGAGTCATTAAAACCCGTTTTTCAACCACTCCACAAATTTCTTGTTAACAAACTATAGTTTTGGAAAGTCGGTTAGGACATCTACTTTGTGCATGACAAGTAATTTTTCCAACAATTGTTTACAGACAGATTATTTCACTTATAATTCACTGTATCACAATTCCAGTGTGTCAGAAGTTTACATGCACTAAGTTGACTGTGCCTTTAAACAGCTTGGAAAATTCCAGAAAATTATGTCATGGCTTTAGAAGCTTCTGATGGGCTAATTGACATCATTTGAGTCAATTGGAGGTGTACCTGTTGATGTATTTCAAGGCCTACCTTCAAACTCGGTGCCTCTTTGCGTGACATGGGAAAATCAAAAGAAATCAGCCAAGACCTCAGAAGAAAAATTGTAGACCTCCACAAGTCTGGTTCATCCTTGGGAGCAATTTCCAAACGCCTGAAGGTACCACTTTCATCTGTACAAACAACAGTACGCAAGTATAAACACCATGGGACCACGCAGCCGTCATACCGCTCAGGAAGGAGACGGGTTCTGTCTCCTAGAGATGAATGTACTTTGGTGCGAAAAGTGCAAATATATCCCAGAACAACAGCAAAGGACCTTGTGAAGATGCTGGAGGAAACAGGTACAAAAGTATCTATATCCACAGTAAAACGAGTCCAATATCGACATAACCTGAAAGGCCGCTCAGCAAGGAAGAAGCCACTGCTCCAAAACCACCATAAAAAAGCCAGACTACGGGTTGCAACTGCACATGGGGACAAAGATAGTACTTTTTGGAGAAATGTACTCTGGTCTGATGAAACAAAATATAACTGTTTTGGAAAAAGGGGGAGGCTTGCAAGCCGAAGAACACCATCTCAACCGTGAAGCACGATGGTGGCAGCATCATGTTGTGGGGGTGCTTTGCTGCAGGAGGGACTGGTGCACTTCACAAAATAGATGGCATCATGAGGAAAGAAAATTATGTGGATATATTGAAGCAACATCTCAAGACATCAGTCAGGAAGTTAAAGCTTGGTCACAAATGGGTCTTCCAAATGGACAATGACCCCAAGCATACTTCCAAAGTTGTGGCAAAAATGGCTTAAGGACAACAAAGTCAAGGTATTGGAGTGGTCATCACAAATCCCTGACCTCAATCCCATAGAAAATGTGTGGGCAGAACTGAAAAAGCATGTGCAAGCAAGGAGGACTACAAACCTGACTCAGTTACACCAGCTCTGTCAGGAGGAATGGGCCAAAATTCACCCAACTTATTGTGGGAAGCTTGTGGAAGGCTACCTGAAACGTTTGACCCAAGTTAAACCATTTAAAGGCAATGCTACCAAATACTAATTGAGTGTATGTAAACTTCTGACCCAATGGGAATGTGATGAAAGAAATAAAAGCTGAAATAAATAATTCTCTCTACTATTATTCTGACATTTCACATTCTTAAAATAAAATCCTAACTGACCTAAGACAGGGAATTTTTACTAATTAAATGTCATTTATTGTGAAAAACTGAGTTTAAGTGTATTTGGCTAAGGTGTATGTAAACTTCCGACCTCAACTGTAGGTACATTTCTGTTCTTGGAGATACATCTCTGCGCTCTCTGAACTAGAACTTGATCCATCCTCAGGTCTCGGTTTCACCAACAAAGTTGGTATCACCTACAAAATCTGCTTTGCTATGCCTCTGATTGAGAATAATCTTCTCAGGGCGTTTATGAAGCTGGAAGCACTTAGTAATTTAATTACTTCTATGTGTACAGCTCTTGTGCATGAGAACATCACCGCCCACCTTTTGCTATTGGCGTGTCCTTCTCTGGTGCGGCATGAGACCACCTCCCATGTGCCGAAAACGTCCACAACTACGTTGTTGAAAGGTGGTGCTACCTGTAGCTGCTCGTTTGGCAGTTCTGCCATCTGCTGGTGTTCCGTCTTCCCGCGGAGCATCTTCGTCCATCTGCTTGGATGGCACCCTCTGTGAAATGTCTCCCTTGATGCTTCACAGCCTCATGGTGGGGACGCACAAGCAAGATTGCCAGGTGGTGACGACCTGGAATGATGATGGAGTTGACATCGTTTGTTCTTAATTTAGATTGCGCGATTTGGCCTCCAACTTTGAGCAGTCCATCACTGTCAACGATAGGATGCAGCCTTTGTAGACTGCTGTCAGTAGGAAGACTGCGTTCTGCTGCTATGCACCTTATTCCTCTGCATAACACTTGTCTTGGACACTCTTTATCACAAGGACTTTGGCTCTTTCCAGCTATTCTTCAGTGGGGTTCTTCTGACAGATGTGCCATCCATGGTAGGTGCTCTATTGTGCAGGCTGAGAGAAGGTCCGAGCTATGTGGATTAAATGTGCTACTGTCCTTATGAGACTGTTCCACTTGGAGAAACACTCAAAGCGTTTGGAGCTCAGAAGGTTCTTGGAGATTTGAGTGACATTAGTAGTCACCTGTGGCCGTATATCAGAGTCAGAAGCAGAGTTTATAAGGTCAAACAACTCGAGATGTTTGGAGGAGTGCAGGGCTGGATTCTGAAGAAAGTCTGGTCCTGACAGCCATGTCATGTTGCTGTGAAGGGCTACTGTTATGGATCTAGACCGATGGTCAGCTGTGTTGAGATCTGTGGGCACGTAATTCCATTGGTCTGGGGACGTGGATGGCCGGATACACTGAACTCTGTTGCTCACATAGACGTAGAACTTCCTTGTTTGGTTGTGGATGTATATGATGCTGTCAAACTTCAGATCCATCTCCTCAACTATCAACTCTGCGATCTCGACTGCCAGCACGGCTGCACAGAGTTCCAGTCTGGGGATAGTGAGGTCTGGCTTCACTTTTTCCATCTTGAGTGTTGACCTTCAGGTAAGCTACAGCTGCGATAACTTTCACCGATGCATCTGCGAAGACACAAAGCTCCTTGAGCTGAGCATTAGAGGTAGAGGAAGACTTGTAGGTGTGTGTATTTGGAGCTCCTGTAAGTCTTGAAGTGAATCTCTCCATTTGTTCTACTCCTCTTCCATGTCTGCAGCAAGGGGTGAATCCCAATCTTCCGCTCGCGTATAGAGCTCTTTGAGGTGTAGCCTGCCTTGTATGGTGACAGGGGCTAGGAAGCCAAGTGGATTAAAATAGGTTACTGACCGTAGAGAGCACTCCCCTGCGTGTGTATGGCTTCTTGTCGTCTACAGCTTGGAATGTGAATGTGTCTGCTGTGATGTTCCAACACACTTCTAGACTGCGCTGTAGGGGGAGATCATCAGTGAGGAGGTTTATATTCTTGTGCTCAAGGACACTGATGGCTTCTGTTTCGGTTGCAAAGGACTTCAGTGAGTCATCGACATAGAACATACGTTCAACGAACCTTCTCACATTGCGGCCAAAGTCATCCTTTTCTTCCTTGGCAGCGCTCCTTAGGCCGTATTTGGCGACAGAATCTGACGGCTATTGCTGAAGACATGGACACACATTCTGTAGTCCACAATGTCACTGCTGGGGTCATTGTTGCGATACCACAGGAAGCGGAGGAAGTTTCTGTGATCCTCCCTCAACACGAAGCAGTGGAACATGTGCTGGATATCAGCAGTGATGGCCACGGGTTCTTTCCTGAACCTCATGAGTACCCCCAGCAGGCTGTTGTTGAGATCAGGGCCTGTGAGGAGTACATCATTGAGGGAGACTCCTTCGAATGGTGCACTTGAGTCGAACACCACACGGATCTGGTCTGGCTTTTTAGGGTGATAAGAGTCCAAATGAAGGGAGGTACCAGCATTCTAGACCTTCCTGGAGTGGTGGAGCTACCACTGCATGGTCGTTGAGGAGCATTTTCTGCACAAACTCTAGGAAGTGCTCCTTCATCTGAGGCCGCTTTTCTAGAGTACAACGGAGTGAGGTGAGATGACTAAGCGTACTCCCTATTGTTAGGCAGCCGTCGTCTGGGTGTCTGGAAGGGCATCGGCGCGACCCAGCTGTTGGAGCTGTCTTGGCAGATCTTAATGTCCATGATCTGAAGGAATCTCGTGTCGTTGATCGAAGGTGCAAGTTTGTGATCGCTAGTGGTGCGACAGAAGATTGACTGACCCAGGTTCTCTGCAGTAAGTATCAGTGAGTTGTCTTGCAAGTTTGGCTCGTCGAGGATCTGCTGCTATGCTCCGTAACTGAGCTTCTCCTTCAGTCTAACCTGATTGTTGCATGGGCTGAGGTAGGTTGGACAACCATTTTCCAAGATGGATGTATTGAACGAGCTCACCTGAGATGGTTTGTGGGCACCTCTTAGACACACATCGCAGATGACAACCCAACCTAGGTCTAGCTTCTGGGCAAATGAAGCATCGTCTGGACCGTTAATTTGGTTCCTGACTTTATGTACTCTCAAGACATCTCTGCCTAAGAGGAGAAGTATGTCTGCGTCAGGGTCCAGAGGTGGGATCTGCGATGCGTATCAGATGATTGTGGTGGCGAGCTGTGTTTTGGAGTGGGGATTTCTAAGTGGTTGTTAGGGACTAGGTTACATTTGATGAGTGTTGGAAGTCGGAGACTCATCTTCTCATCGACTGACTCCACAACGTAACCACAGGCCCTCCTGCCTGCTGTCTCTTAGTCCCGCACACACCTTGACTTTGAAAATGTCAAAGAACTCTGATCTTGCTAGAGACCGATTGCTTTGTTCATCCAGTTTAGCGTACATCCTTTTGGAATCATCACGACGTCCTTTGGGGAACACATTAACGAGGCATATCTTGGAGGATGCTCTCGAGCTCATTCCTTCTCTACACACCTTGGTGCACTTAGATGTGATCTCCTGATTGGCCGGTCCTCTTCCTCCCCGCCATGCTCTGAAGAGGAAGGGGATGAGCTTAACTTCCATGGAGCTGGGCCGGGATGGAGTGCTGAGAGGTCCCGGTCGCCAACGCATTTGTTGCTTTTCCCCGTTTCCTTACAGTTCTTGGCGAGAGGATTTGTGGAAGAGCAGCACTGAAAACACACAGAGTTCTCTTTGAGGAACTGTTTGTGGTCTTCCAGGGACTCTCTGAAACCTCTACACCTCGTTAACTTCTCTGGGATATGTGGGACGCTAACGTCCCACTTGGCCAAAAGCCAGTAAAAATGCAGAGCGCCAAATTCAAATAAATTACTATAAATATCAAACTTTCATGAAATCACACATGAAAGACACCAAATTAAAGCTACACTTGTTGTGAATCCAGCCAACCTGTCTGATTTAAAAAAAGGATTTACGGCGAAAGCACACCAAACAATTATGTTAGGTCAGTACATAGCCACAGAAAAACACAGCCATTTTTCCAGCCAAAGAGAGGAGTAACAAAAAGCAGAAATAGAGATAAAATGAATCACTAACCTTTGATGATCTTCATCAGATGACACTCATAGGACTTCATGTTACACAATAAATGTATGTTTTGTTCAGTAAAGTTCATATTTATATCCAAAAATCTGAGTTTAGGCGGGACGCTACTGTCTCACTTGGCCAAAAGCCAGAGAAAATGCAGAGCGCCATATTCAAATAAATTACAATAAAAATCAAACTTTCATTAAATCACACATGAAAGATACCAAATTAAAGCTACACTGGTTGTGAATCCAGCCAACATGTCAGAATTCAAATAGGCTTTTCGGCGAAAGCAAACGATGCTATTATCTGAGGATAGCACCATAGTAAACAGAGAGAGAAGCATATTTCAACCCTGCAGATGCGACCCAAAACGCAGAAATAAAAATATAATTCATGCCTTACCTTTGACGAGCTTCTGTTGTTGGCACTCCAATATGTCCCATAAACATCACAAATGGTCCTTTTCTTCAATTAATTCCGTCGATATATATCCAAAATGTCCATTTATTTGGCGCGTTTGATCCAGAAAAACACCGGTTCCAAATTGTGAAACGTGACTACAAAATATCTCAAAAGTTACCTGTAAACTTTGCCAAAACATTTCAAACTACTTTTGTAATACAACTTTAGGTATTTTTTAACGTAAATAATCGATAAAATTGAAGACGGGAGGATCTGTGTTCAATACAGGATTCAAACAAACTGTAGCTAGCCTTCTGGTCATGCGCCTCTAACAAACAGGACACAACAAGTGACCCTGATTCAAAATGGCCGTACTTCTTCATTACACAAAGGAAAAACCCTCACCCAATTACTAAAGACTGTTGACATCCAGTGGAAGCGGTAGGAACTGCAAGAAGGTCAATTAGAAATCTGTATTCCCAATGAAAATCCATTGAAAAGAGAGTGACCTCAAAAAAAAAAATTCTGAATGGTTTATCCTCGGGGTTTAGCCTGCTAAATAAGTTTTGTTATACTCACAGACATGATTCAAACAGTTTTAGAAACGTCAGAGTGTTTTCTATCGAAATATAGTAACAATATGCATATCTTATCTTCTGGGGATGAGTAGCTGGCAGTTGAATTTGGGTATGCTTTTCATCCAAACGTGAAAATGCTGCCCCCTATCCTAGAGAAGTTAACGGATGGAGCTTGTTGTGGATGGGGCAGTGCTTATTCAAATCCACTTGTTTCTTCTTATCCCCTGTGTTTTCAGTGGAAGACACTGTCTTGTGGACAGATATCGTCTTCCTATGTCTGTCTTGCTTGTCTCTTCTGACAGGTGCCGCATGGGAGGAGAAGAGGTTAAAGCTGGGGTCTGTCCTGACTTTGGCTTCTCTACGGATAACATTGGCGAACACCCAGAATGAAGGGAAGGTGATGTTGTTTTCTAGCTTGAATTTTGAGCTTCTCTACAATCGGGCTCACCCCTCTGGATGTGTCCTGGTACGATAGGCCAGGTAGGTAGCCATCTTGCTTTGCAGCTTCAAGCTCCAATAGTAGATCTCTAAGGTCACAGATTCTCTGGGGTTCTTTATTTGTCACCTTGGGGAAGTTATCCAACATGGCAGAGAGAGCCCTTTCAATGGCTTCGGGTGAGCCGTAGCTTTCCTCAAGTCTCTCTCAGAGCATCATCAACGCAGGTGGAGGATGTCTGACATGGACTGCCTTTATCCTGCGTGCCTGCTCAGAGGACTCTGCGCCAAGCCATTTGATGAGCAGGACAAGCTCCTCTCCCGCTGAAAGGCCTAACTCTTGTCGTGGTAATTTCCTGTATTACTCAATGATGAGAGACCCAACCACACACAAGTCAGAGTTATATTATAAATTCCATCTTTAATAATATATGAGCTTCACCATAGCCCTTTTTGACTCTCAGATCAATTCAGTGTCTATAAATGAATTCTCTGAGAGTGTCTACAAAACAATTCTTAGTATCATTTATAGCCAAGATACACACCTCTCAACTTACAAAGAACCTTTTACTTGAAAGAGGAGTATCCCATAGCTAGATAGCATTAGCTATAAATTATCATTCAGTTTGGTCTCCTAAGACGAGGTTTCAATCTCATGCTTGGTACCAAAACATTACCTCATCCAATGGCATATATCAATTGTCAATTCTACACTGCTCAAAAAAATAAAGGGAACACTTAATCAACACAATGTAACTCCAAGTCAATCACACTTCTGTGAAATCAAACTGTCCACTTAGGAAGCAACACTGATTGACAATAAATTTAACATGCTGTTGTGCAAATGGAATAGACAAAAGGTGGAAATTATAGGCAATTAGCAAGACACCCCCAATAAAGGTGTGGTTCTGCAGGTGGTGACCACAGACCACTTCTCAGTTCCTATGCTTCCTGGCTGATGTTTTGGTCACTTTTGAATGCTGGCGGTGCTTTCACTCTAGTGGTAGCATGAGACGGAGTCTACAACCCACACAAGTGGCTCAGGTAGTGCAGCTCATCCAGGATGGCACATCAATGCGAGCTGTGGCAAGAAGGTTTGCTGTGTCTGTCAGCGTAGTGTCCAGAGCATGGAGGCGCTACCAGGAGACAGGCCAATACATCAGGAGACGTGGAGGAGGCCGTAGGAGGGCAACAACCCAGCAGCAGGACCTAAAAATATATGAATGAGTGATGGCCGAACGGCATAGGCAAGATGCAGTAGATGGTATAGAGTACAGTATATACATATGAGATGAGTATTGTAGAGTATGTAAACATTATATAAAGTGGCATTGTTTAAAGTGGCTAGTGATACATTTATTACATACATTTTTCCATTATTAAAGTGGCTAGAGTTGAGTCAGTATGTTGGCAGCAGCCACTCAATGTTAGTGATGGCTGTTTAACAGTCTGATGGCCTTGAGATAGAAGCTGTTTTTCAGTCTCTCGGTGCCTGCTTTGATGCACCTGTACTGACCTTGCCTTCTGGATGATAGCAGGGTGAACAGGCAGTGGCTCGGGTGGTTGTTGTCCTTGATGATCTTTTTGACCTTCCTGTGACATCGGGTGGTGTAGGTGTCCTGGAGGGCAGGTAGTTTACCCCCGGTGAGGCGTTGTGCAGACCTCACTACCCTCTGGAGAGCCTTACGGTTGTGGGCAGGGCAGTTGCCGTACCAGGCGGTGATACAGCCCGACAGGATGCTCTCGATTGTGCATCTGTAAAAGTTTGTGAGTGTTTTTGGTAACAAGCCCGAATTTCTTCAGCCTCCTGCGGTTAAAGAGGCGCTGTTGCGCCTTCTTCACCACGCTGTCTGTGTGGGTGGACCATTTCAGTTTGTCCGTGATGTGTACGCAGAGGAACTTAAAACTTTCCACCCTCTCCACTACTGTCCCGTCGATGTGGATAGGGGGCTGCTCCCTCTGCTGTTTCCTGAAGTCCACAATCATCTCCTTTGTTTTGCTGACATTGAGTGTGAGGTTATTTTCCTGACACCACAACCGAGGGCCCTCACCTCCTCCCTGTAGGCCGTCTCGTCGTTGTTGGTAATCAAGCCTACCACTGTAGTGTCGTCTGCAAACTTGATGATTGAGTTGGGGGCGTGCATGGCCACGCAGTCGTGGGTGAACAGGGAGTACAGGAGAGGGCTCAGAACGCACCCTTGTGGGGCCCCAGTGTTGAGGATCAGCGAGGTGGAGATGTTGTTACCTACCCTCACCACCTGGGGGCGGCCCGTCAGGAAGTACAGGACCCAGTTGCACAGGGCGGGGTTGAGACCCAGGGTCTTGAGCTTGGAGGGTACTATGGTGTTAAATGCTGAGCTGTAGTCGATGAACAGCATTCTTACATAGATATTCTTCTTGTCCAGATGTGTTAGGGCAGTGTGCAGTGTGATTGCGATTGCGTCGTCTGTGAACCTATTGAGGCGGTAAGCAAATTGGAGTGGGTCTAGGGTGTCAGGTAGGGTGGAGGTGATATGGTCCTTGACTAGTTTCTCAAAGCACTTCATGATGATGGAAGTGAGTGGTACGGGGCGGTAGTCATTTTGCTCAGTTACCTTAGCTTTCTTGGGAACAGGAACAATTGTGGCCCTCTTGAAGCATGTGGGAACAGCAGACTGGGATAAGGATTGATTGAATATGTTCGTAAACACACCAGCCAGCTGGTCTGCGCATGCTCGGAGGACGCGGCTAGGGATGCCGTCTGGGCCTGTATTGTCCTCAAAGCGAGCAAAGAAGTTGTTTAGTCTGTCTGGGAGCAAGACATCGTGGTCCGCGACGGGGCTGGTTTTTCTTTTGTAGTCCGTGATTGACTGTAGACCCTGCCACATACCTCTCGTGTCTGAGCCGTTGAATTGCGACTCTACTTTGTCTCTATACTGGCGCTTAGCTTGTTTGATTGCCTTGCGGAGGGAATAGCTACACTGTTTGTATTTGGTCATGTTTCCGATCACCTTGCCCTGATTAAAAGCAGTGGTTCGCGCTTTCAGTTTTGCGTGAATGCTGCCATCAATCCACGGTTTCTGGTTGGGGAATGTTTTAATAGACGCTGTGGGTAAAACATCACCGATGCACTTGCTAATAAACTCGCTAATCGAATCAGCGTATTCATCAATGTTGTTGTTCGACGCTATGCGGAACATATCCCAGTCCATGTGATCGAAGCAATCTTGAAGCGTGGAATCCGATTGGTCGGACCAGCGTTGAACAGAGCGCGGGTGCTTCCTGTTTTAGTTTCTGTCTATAGGCTGGAACAACAAAATGGAGTCGTGGTCAGCTTTTCCGAAAGGAGGGCGGGGCATGGCCTTATATGCGTCGCGGAAGTTAGAATAACAATGATCCAGGGTTTTGCCAGCCCGGGTCGCGCAATCGATATGCTGATTGAATTTAGGGAGCCTTTTTTTAAGATTAGCCTTGTTAAAATATGGAGAATTGAAAGAAGGAAGATGTGGGAGTTTAAAAATATATATATTATTATTATTATGTAGTATTATTTGTGAGTGTAGTGTTAGATGGTAGGGTATTTGTTGTGTTTTTTATTTGTTTTCAAATTATATTTTGAAGATGTAATTTTTTTAGCGAAGTGTAAGGGAGTTAAATAAAGTATTCATACCACTCCAGTAGGTGGCGGTAATGCAACATTTATTGGATGCCAACCGCGGTCATATCTCATCGAAGAAGAAAAGATGGCGGAGCATACCTTACACCACAATAATTATTTTACAAGAGACGTTGAGAAAAACGACGGATCTGTCTTGAAAATCAAACAGTGCTTTAAAGGAGACGTCGGTTGTGTGGTGTGGGATGCAGCAATTGTCCTGTCAAAATATTTAGAAACTAAACCGTTGTATGACCCTTGCTCGGGCGTGAACATGTGGGCTAGCAAAAACATTCTAGAGTTAGGAGCAGGAACAGGAGTAGTGGGCCTTATGGCAGCATCTTTGGGGTGAGTAACGTTAAGTAGCTACTAAATGTTATTGTGAGCCTTTTATCTATATGAATAGTTGACTAACTATTTGCTTCGCTTCTAACTAAAGTAAACTATCTAACATTAGTTAGCTCGCTAACGTTTCTGTCTAGCTGAACTGTATAGCTACGTTAGTAACCTATCGAATGGTCTGAAATTACATTGGTACAGAACTGATTGATGAAATTATTTTAATCATAAAGAACATATTGTCTTCCTCCCTCTCTCTTTCTGTCCTGTAGAGCTCAGGTTACTGTGACAGACCTCGAGGACCTGCAGTCTCTACTCCAAGTCAATATCCAAGACAACCAGGAACTTGTCAGCAGTGGATCCATCGAAGCCAAGGTACTAAAATGGTCTGTACTGTACTTATCCCAGTACTTGTTAGTTAATATAGATTGTATTTCCTAAGACAAGGCAAACTACAACCATAGTCATCACAGTAGGCTATAATGTGTAAGCAAACCATGGCTTTTCTATAGATGGGCCATGTAATCTAGCCTAGTTCATGTCTCAAATGTGGAATTCTCTTATCTTTAAAGGGGTGAAAATGTATCAGAGTTTCTACCACACCCACATTTTATCCTGATGGCGGACTGCATTTATTATGAACAGGTGTTGTACTTTATCATTTACTGTTGTGATACTGAATTTGTGCAATTTTAATATTTGGGGGTACTAACCTAGGCTCAGTTTTTGTTGGACTTGCTTTTTGTTGCTTGATCACCTATACAACTGCCCAACACATTTAGTAATATCAAATCAAATGTATTTATACAGCCCTTCTTACATCGGCTGATATCTCAGTGCTGTACAGAAACCCAGCCTAAAACCCCAAACCGCAAGCAATGCAGGTGTAGAAGCACGGTGGCTAGGAAAAACTTCCTAGAAAGGCCAAAACCTAGGAAGAAACCTAGAGAGGAACCAGGCTATGAGGGGTGGCCAGTCCTCTTCTGGCTGTGCCGGGTGGAGATTATAACAAAACATGGCCAATATGTTCAAATGTTCATAAATGACCAGCATGGTCAAATAATAATAATCACTATTGTGGGATGAGTTACTTTGAGTTCAATACATGGGTGAAAAATAACTTTGTTTTTTACTGTCTGTTGTACTTAGTCCGTGAAGCCACTGGTGGAAACCCTGAAGCACCTGGTTGGACCAGAGACCACCATCATATGCTGCTATGAGCAACGCACAGTGGGTGTCAACCCCAAAGTGGAGAAACAATTTTTTGAGGTGAGAATTCTGTCAGTTCTTGTTATCATATATACTGTTGTGTAAGGAAATGTAGTTAGCTGTTATATGTAAACTTTTCATTTCTTCTGTGGAGTTCTTAGGAACATCTTCCTCTTCAATGACGTGCTGTTCCTCTGTTCTGTTATCCAATCAGTTGCTTCTACAAGACTTCCAGTCTGAGGAGATCCCTTTGAACAAGCAGGACCCAGAGTATAACAGTCCTGATATCCGCATCCTTCACATTCGCAGAGCTGTCTGAGTGAATGAGTGAGTGTCTTGTGTGTATGTGGTTGTCAGGGTTGTGGTATACAAATGATTGAATTGCACTCATGTACAGTTCACATGGGAATTTAAATGGAATGGACCCCAGGGGAGAGCACTAATGTTGAAAGAACTCATTTGAAAATCCTTTATCGATATATCCATGTTGTCACAGTACGGACTATACGTTTTACCAGACTGTGATACTCATTGCACCATGATTCTAAAACAAATCCCAGTTAATTAGAGGTAGACTCCACGATATGACAAAGTAAACAGCATAGTGGATCAATTTCCGCAGCAGCAAAGAGTGTTGAAGCGTGAGGCTAAACTTCTCATCTGTTTTGGTCCCGTACAGCGAGACGCAAACTCATATACACATGCAGATACTGTGTGTGACTGTGGGAGCGAAGTCTTGCATCTCGCTTATCGCAATATATGTGGTGCTGAACTTGGCAACGTCATTTCGCTGGGTCTACCTTTGAAAAGGAAAAGAAAACATTCTCCTTCAGAACATGTTTTTCTCATTGCAGTATTTAAATGTTGGAACACATTTGTGGGATGATTAAGTTAATTTTTAATAAAAGTTCATGAAATATAATTTTAGCTAATTAAAGTATGTCAAATACACTGACTATACTAA